>NC_142704.1:1064430-1220201 GCF_029339155.1 Prunus mume | reverse complement strand
GACTAAGCAATGGAGAAACACAGCCATCTCCACTTTAGCAAAGTCCGCTCCTACGCAGAGTCTCTGTCCGCCGCCAAAAGCCATGAAATCTTTGGATGCGCTATTTGTTTCCGTTCCCTTTAAATTAATCAAACCAACTTTAGTACAAAATTTATTGTCATTTCCTAGACTTAGCATAGGTTGGGAGTTAGTGTGTGAATATCGTTTACTAGAGTTTTGGCGCAACACATAATCCCATTTCTGGCATACTTGATTAAAAACTGATTTCAGGTAAATCATGAATAATCATGCATATTATAAGATTTCATTGGAGTTATTTTCTCAAAGTTTTTTATCTTAACTTATTTTTAATATGATTAGATTTTATCTCTTGAGATTACTTTCTTTGGACCATTTTGATTTAAGTTTTATCTTTTCCATGACTTGATTGAAGGCCACAGATTGGTTGTTTGGCATTATCATTTAGTCATATATTTCTGATTGATACTATTTGTTTATGTTTGGCGTCCTTAGTGTATATTGAATCAAAGTTATCATTCTTAATTGTTGTGTTCTTGGTTTTGACTATTGACTTGAGTCATATTGGACTTGACAATCCATTTGAATAGAATTGTTGGACATTGGGTTTCTCTCTTACTAGAGAGAACTGCTTTGAATAAATTGGGTGTCTTTATTTTCATGGTTTTGAGATATGGGGTTTTGCATAGATTGAATTTTCTACATATTTTTGGAGATAAGTCCAAGTGCTCCTTGTTTACTTGGTGATTTATCAAATCATTTCTTCAATATTGCATTCATATACATGTCGGTGACTCATACGGTTGAGGGCATAAGACCGTGTCAAATTAGAATGATTTCCTATAACAGGAAAACAATACTCTATGTCATTCCTACATACCCTTGAAATTGATTTCCTTTAGCGCTTTTCGAAAGATGCATGGAGCTATGTAGATTAGCTAGAACAATACAGGATCTCGTCATACCCGTTGTGTTACGCTTGGTATATCCTACACCCACACCAAATGAACTGATGATTTCATAGTTGTCAAACATTTTTGATTTGCGCTAAAGATGCATGGAGCTATGTTTCCCAGTCTAACCGTTTCGTTGATGAACTGCAAGTTGAAAATTTCAGTTTGTAAAACAGAGGTAGAGTGGATTTCCTTTCAAGAACTGAAAGTGAAAATGTCAAGATTCACCTGAAATGTGAATGTCATTGATTTATATTCTTTCCATGTGAATCCTGAATCAGCATTTTTCCTTTGTTTTAGAATCATTTCGTGCTCTTCCTGGCATAAGATAGAAAATGTTTATAAGGTTACATATATATTATAAACTGTTTGGTAACACTTTGAGAGTTCAGACCGTTAATTGCTTTAGCACCAGAGGATGGTCTGATAGAAACTTGATGGCTAAAGTCATAGCAATTGAAGTTGTTTCAAAGCTTGCAAAAAGCAGCACAAACATTAAGTCCAGAGAAATATCCTCTGTCAAGATTGTTCCCTCTTTCTCAAGTTCTTCAATCATGTAATCGAAAAAGTCATTTGGCTGATCTCGGGACTTTCCTCGTCTTTCCCGTAGCATGTCTTTCAGCATTCCTATAGCCCTTTTCCTTCCCTGCATAAAAATTTGAAAGTGATTGAGACCAAGAGGAGAGACTACATTCTCAGAACTTTTTAGTTTTAAAGTCAGCTTTGAGGATCTAATTCAATGCCTCGTTGAGCTTCTGCCTATCCATGGAGAAATATGACCTTGTGAAAGAAAGAGACAAGTGTTGATTTACGTTTACCTGCAAACATTTGTGATAAGCTGTTCCAGGGATGTCCAAAGGAAAGGAGATCAATCCTTGTATGAATGCAACAAAGTTGTCCCTTAAATTCTCCGAGGACTTACTTGAATCATAGCTGATGAAGTTTCTTTGCAGTGAGATCAAATATCATCTGCAAATACCAAATTAATCTGACTTCAAACAAGATATTAACTTTTAGTGAAATTTTATCAAAGAGAAGAAAGGTTAGGCTGAAAATTACACTTGCAGTTGCATCTTTTAGTTCTGTAATGTCCTGACATGACCATTGTTGTAATCTGCTGAGAGCTGCTTGTTCAACTTCAGGGATCATCTCTCTAAGGCTTTCGGGTCCGAAGAGATGCAGCATCATGTTCTTGAGATATTTGTACATAACCCCATGCAAGGAACCAACATTTTGCTTGCCAAAAATCTCTGTGAAGGTATCTGGGTACCAACTTTGAAACAAATTTCCCTCTTGTTGGAACACAAAGTAATTCAGATCCGGGTCTGTCGAAATAATAATCGGTCTTCCCACCAAATTAGTCCTGAATATTGGTCCATATCTGCAAAGTCCAAAAATGCAGGATACTAGTAAGGAATATTAAAAACAAGTATGCTTGAAAAATTGACAAAGAAGTAGTTGTTATATATGGTATCAGAAACTTCACTTTTCCATCCTTTTTTTTTATGAAAGGAGGAATATCAGAAGAGGTGTTGGCAGTGAAGAACTGTAAGGTCTCGCCTAGGAGTGGCAATCCCATTGATCCCGGTGGAAGCTTGCCATGGCATTTGGGATTTCTCCACCTGTAAACCCAACGTGTGATGCTTATAATAGCTAATGCTGCCATGCACAGAGCCCACATTTTCGCCAAAGTATCAGTCCAAGTTCTAGAGGTGATCTTTTGCTGAAGATTATGTTACACTTAGAGCAAGTCCACGGTGCAGCCCAGCCGAGGGGTAAAATTTTTTGTTCCAGCGAGCAGCCCAGGCCGAAGGTGGGACCTACCAACCCGGGCTGGCCAAGGCAAGTTCGCCCGAGTCCAAAACGCGGGGTGGCGTCGGCTGGCGTCGTTATCGTATTCAAATTTTTTACCGTTAGTGCGTGCAATGCGCGTGCCAAAAATTTGAACAGCATCTTGCGTCAGCGGCGCTAGCCCAATGGAAGACACGTGTACGCCCCAGCTCGATTTGATTCCAAAGCTTCATCCAACGGTGGCGATTTTCAGCAATAAAATTATGAAAAAAAATCGAAATTTTTTTAAAAAATACTAAAAAATACTTAAAAATTCTGATTTTTTTTCCTATAAATACCTATAAATACCCTTCACTTTCAACACCAATTCTCATACATTTTATTCTACTTCTACAATTACTCAACATTTTTTTCACTCTTCACTCTTCACTCAACATTTTCATCTCTTTCACCTTGTAATTTTATTTCTTATTTTTATGGCTTCTTCTATTGAAACGGAGGCGTGGAGCACCATGGAAGATGTTTCTTTGTGTGAGGCTTGGCTCTGAGTTTGTCATTGTCCCTTGACAGACAATGAGATGAAATTTTTCCATATGTGGAAAAAATTCATGCCGAATTTTGAAAAATTCGGACTACGCCTCATCGAAATGGCATTGTCGAGTAGGTGGAAACTTCTCAACAAAGAGATGGCAAAATGGAGAGATGCCTTGGCAAAAGCGATGAACTTGTATAGAAGTGGGGAAAATCGTACTAACGAGGTAAGTATTTTGTAATTTTCGTTATATTAAGTTTAATGTCCTAATATATATATGTTGTTAATATTTATTGCATTTTCAATATTTTGTTAATATTTCTTGCATTTCAAATATTTTGTTAATATTTCTTGCATTTCAAATATTTTGTTAATATTTCTTGCATTTTCAATATGTTGTTAATATTTCTTGCATTTCCAATTGTTTCTTCATATTTCTTGCATTTTCAATATGTTGTTAATATTTATTGCATTTCCAATTGTTTCTTCATATTTCTTGCACTTCCAATTTATTTGTAAGGTTAATTGCATTTCCATTATTTTTATTTTGTTACTTGCATATCAATATATTTTAAATAGTTATTCAATTTCCATTTTTTGTTAAATAGCTCATTCAAGCAGATGTAGTTGGTGCAGGGGGTGGCAAAGAAAATTCACCCATCATGAATGTTGGGAGGTGGTGAAATATTGTAAACGCTTCAATATTATTCCCACGGGTCCCGACGTTGTGTTAAGCGAGGCGCCTCTCCGTGATGCAGCGACATCGATTCACCTCTCGATTCCCCTATGAGTGAAGACTCACCCATCCAAAGGAATCGAGGCCCATTGGCGAAAGGCTGCGAAGGCAAAGAAAGCGGGTAATTCAAGCAATCATAATTCAAAGTTTTTGGAGGAAATTGCAAGGCAAAACGGCATAAGAATTGAAATGGAGCAAAAACGCCAAGATATGGAGGTGGCAATTCAAGCCGAGTGTGCACGAGAAAAGGAGTATTTGCAAAAAAGATATGGAGAAAGGGATCGGGAAACTATGGCGATGGATACAAGCCATATGTCCCCTGATACAAAACAATATTGGAAGCTAGAACGAAGGGATGTTATGAGAAGAAGACTTTTCCAGGATGATGGGCCTAGCAACACGGATTGGTTAAATGATCAAAACCATTAAATTAGTTGGCATACCTTTTATGTATTTTTATTTTTCTTGTTTTCTATTAAAGTTGGTGTACTTCATGTTTTTTATTTTAGTAGTAGTAATTCTTAATGACTTGTATTGGATTTCTTTATTTAATAAACAAAGCCTTCAATAAAAGACAATTTTATTCAACATATTCCATACATCAAACAAAACATAATTAAAATTAAAACAAAAACTACAAACAAGGCACAATAATAAATAAAAAAACAACACAACCAAACCATAAGCAATACTAAACAACACAACCAAAACATAAGGCCTAAAACATAACCAAAGCATCTATGCTCCATCATTCATCTTCATTCCCTTTCACCGTCCATATATGCTCTATCAAGTTAAGTTGACGGCTTTCATGAATATACGAAGATTGCATCTCTGTATATCGATCTATCATCCGGGTCATCATACGATCGTCCCTCACCAACGGTTCCGGCTCAAACGGTTCTCCATTTGGCCCCATGGGCCTTTCATAAATCCGGGTCAAGGCCGTGTTTATTGGATCCGGTTCATAGACCTCTCCAGCATCATAATCGTACTCATCCTCCACAATCATATTATGGAGGATGATGCAAGTCATCATAATGCTTGGAGGATCTCCTCATCAAACATACGGGCCGCACCTCGAACAATCAACCATCGAGCTTGAAGGATGCCAAAACACCTTTCGACATCTTTCCTGTATCCTTCTTGATAAGTAGCAAATAATTTTTGCTTATGGGATCGGGGATTCGGAATGGATTTGACAAATATGGTCCACCTTGGGTAGATATCGTCAGCTAGATAATACCCCGTTTGGTAGACTGTATTGTTGACTTGATAGGTAATATTGGGGCCTTGGCCGCTCAAAACATCGTTGAAGACCAGAGATTGACCCAGGACATTGAGGTCATTTTGGGTTCCGGCAACTCCGAAGAATGCATGCCAAACCCATGTGTCGAAGCCAGCAACGGCTTCCAAGATGATACTTTTTGTGCCTTTTCTATTTCCGTAATCACCTTGCCAGGCAGTTGGGCAATTCTTCCATTGCCAATGCATGCAGTCGATGCTACCAATCATTCCTGGAAATCCTCGAGCTTCGGCTTTTGTAGAAGCCGTTGGAGTCCACAGGAGTAGGTCTACGCAGTAGTCCGGGTGTCTGATTTTCAACTGCATCACAAAATCTTACCAAAGCCTCCAACGTAGTGGACTTCCCCATTCGGGCAACCTCATCCACTGATCGCAGATGCTCCATACGCCAACATGCATATAACGGTGTAGCTTTGCTCGGAAGAAGGCCCAAAATCCTAGTTGCATCATACTTTTGAACAAAGTATGCATCATAATTGCAAATATCATGCATGACTTTATTGAACAAATGGGGTTGCATTCTAAATCACCTTCGAAAATCAACATCAGAGTACAAAGCAGTTGGGATAAAATAATCTTCCAAAAGATTCTTACCCCGAGAATGCCTATGTCATCACATTCCGACGGCCGACTTGTGAACCACGACGGCGACCTTGGTTCTCTTCCTCTTCCATTGCCACTGCTATGAGAACTTGTTCATCAACTTGCCTCTGCAACTCATTGATTTCATCGGCTCTACGGTTTCTCTCCTTTCTTTCTCTCTCTTGCCTCTCCAAGCATCTCCTATATTCTTCCATTGAGAATGAATAGAGTATGAATTCTAAACTCTAAGAAATGAAAATATTGAAAGATGTGGTGTGAGAGGTATGAGTGAGCCTCTGGTTTTATAGAAAAATTTGGCAAGATAGAGATGCCATGTGCTTGATTTGATTGGATGAAAATCTTATCTGAAAATTTGAACCCAAATTTATTTGAATTTTGAATTTTGAAATTCATCCGAAATTTGAACCCAAATTTATCTGAAATTTGATTTTTGAAATTCATCCGAAATTTGAATTTTGAAATTCATTCGAAATTTGAACAAAAAATTTATCTGAAATTTGAATTTTGAAATTCATCCGAAATTTGAACCAAAAAATCTTATCCCGAAATTTTATCCGATTATGAATAGTCTTGACTCGTAAGAACCCGTAAATCTTATCCGAAAATATTATCCAAATTAATTATTGAGGTAAAAAATTGTGAATAAAACAAAAAATGAATAGTAATGCCTTAGCAAGGGCAACGAGTGAAACACAAAATTGGATTTTGCAAGGGCAACCACTATTCACATGAATAGTAGCTGCCCTAGCTCCCCCCCTTGCCATGGCTAAGGGCAAATGGGTGGAGTTGCTCTTACAAGATGAGAAGAGGTTAAATAGACAGGCCAGACCAAACTAATGTCACATCATGGCTCAAATTAGTTTGGTTTATGCCTCAAACTAGTGCATAGGCGAGCCAAACCAACCCACTTTGTGACCGGTTTGATTCAGACATTTTCTTTCACAAGCAATTAAGCATATATTCTAATATTCTTTTACGTGTATCCAAAGAAACTTCACACTGTTGGCAAAAAAGGAAAGGGGAACTTCGAATGCTTTAACCAGTTTGAGGGATAATTGAACTTCTTTTGTGAAACTTCTTTTGATCTAGATCCTATTTACCTATGTTGGTGTGAAAACTAGAATAGGCTAATTCCTTAATTAGCTGTTTGTTAATTGTAATTAGTATAGTTCACTTTTTACCCAAGTAAGGAGGAGGGATGACACAAATCCTGTTTAGGCGATTACCGTCGGGTCCCCTATCCTAAGGGATTTCGGGCAAAACAGATCAGATGCACGGATCCCCGAACTTGAAAAATCCCTATGGGTATGGGGTGGGGATGGTATTGGCATCCCCGTCCTCGAACCCGACCCAAAAATATAAATGTTTATAAATAAATATATAATTATAATATTTATGTTTAACCCTAAGTTAACCTCCCTCTCCTAATTCTTCCTAATATATGTTTATCTATATATATAAAGCAAAATGCAGAGAATGGTAAAACATTCAAAATATCAGAAATGCCCTTGGTTAATTCAAATATTAAGAATTAAAATGATTAATTAAATGAGAATAATATGGTAAATTCACATTTTTCATATTAAAAATGACAAATTAAAATAAAATCAAATAATAAGTCCTACTTTTATGGAACATAAGAGCATCCACAATTTTTTTTTGGGTGGGGGTTATTTTCGGTGTGTAAAATAGACCCAATATTGGACACGACACATTAACACGACACTAATTCGCATGAAAATAACAGATTTGGGTTGAGCTTAATGGGTCGGGTTGAAAATGGTGGACCGTTAGTCACCCGTTAAGCTAACGGGTCGTGTCAGATTATCATTCGCGAGTCACCCGTTAACCCATTAAGAGCAAAGGGCATTTTTGTAATTTTTATTCTAAAATAACCTAGCTTGAATTGAAGCTTCTGTTATTCCCTCCTCAATGTCCTCACGCCACCACTGCTCTGTCTTTCTCTCAAGAGAAACAAAAGCTCTCTCTGTCTGTAGATCCAAACCAAACCATCAACTACCTTTCCTCTTCTCCAACAAAAAGGTATGAAAATCTCAAGTCATTTGAGAGTTCTAATTTTAATTTATGCATTATATCAGTACCAAAGTGAGATTGCCGTGTCTAGACTGCCATTTCTTTGTTGAAGTTGTCAAGAATCTGCAATTTCATAAGATGGTTCTGTTATGATGTTTTACCAGAAATTAATTCTGTTTGATAATTTCTATCATGGGTTTCTGTCTCTGAATCTCATCTGTCGACTCTTATGAATAGTCAATATCTCATGTCTTTTTCTTGCTGGAGGTTCTGGAGGGAAAGGTCTGCCTTTATCTACATCAACTAAAAACATGAGTTTTTCAAATTGAACTAATTTATATGGTTATGCTAAATGCTATGGTTAAAAAGTTTATTTTTCGTGGACTTGGTGCTGTTCCTATTTTGGCAAGATAGTATTTAAAATTTACACTCTACCTTGCAGAAAGTGAATTATCTATTTGTTGTATAATGGGTTGTTTAAGAGTTTTTTTGTTTGCCAATGTATAATGTGTAAGACTTATTTAAGGATTTCAGCTTTATTTTTATTATATCTCTAATTTAAGGTGTATTCATTTAATAATTTTGTTAAAAAATATTGTTTATTTTTTAAATGGGTGAAACGGGTTAAGCGGGTGAAAAACTACCCATTAGCCATAACAGGTCGTGTCGTGTTATTCGCGAATTTGTGCGGGTCGTGTTTGGATCTGGTATTTCTAACCCATTAACTTAACGGTCGTGTTGACACGAACACGACCCGTAACCCGCAAAAATGACATGTTTGCCAGCTCTAGTGTAAAGCCACTTTTACACCTCCGGGAGTTGTAAATGTAGTTTTTGCTCCAATAGGAAAGATATAAATCTAAAGACCTTTTTTTTTTTTTTTTTTTTGGTCTTAATTCGTTTTTGTGTTAAATTTTTATTTTGTGTTAACTTTATAAAATTAATTTTTTGTGTATTAGGCTAATTTTATTTTTTTAAACAAATAGACGTAAAAATATATATTTAAATTCGGAGAAGATATGATTTCATCCGAAACAAATTAAAGCTGTTGGTCCAGCAATGTAGTCTTTTTTGGGGAATGACAACTAAATAATGGGCCCACATATGAATTTTGGTCCAGCAACTTTTTTGCTAACTTGTCTCCACCTTAGCTCACCTTTTTTCAGCTGGATCCCAAGAGATGTAAAAAAAGATGTACATGTACATCTAAATTTGCATATCATGGTAATGATGCAAATTTACACTTGTTTACACCTCCCCATTATAGGTGATTCCGATCACAAAGGGTATATATTTAATATACACCCCATTATACACCCCTTACTGTGGATGCTTTAACTACCCATGTTATCTTTTTTTAATTCTAAAAATAAAATGAAAAAGAAAAAAGAAAACTAATTGGCACATGCGAAGGGGCTAGTAATTATAATATTTGTGCTTACTTTTTATTAAATTTTAGACTTATTTATTTTTGTGAGATTCCAAAATTTGTAAGATGATCATGATGAACATTTGGATATATAATATATATATATATATATATATATACACAGAGAGCTTACATTGAGGATCCTCAAATAAGCTTATCTGAAGGACACCTTGTAGGGCCCACTCCGGATTGTATTTCACTAATCCAAACCGTCTATTTTGTAGATACACATTCAAAGATCATTTCTACAAAAAATCACTTGAATCCGATATCATTTGACGATTCAATTGATTTATTGAAATTTTAGTATTTTCTTGAAGCACCGTGTTCATTGATTTTGTAGGACACAATTGGATGTCGAAATGGTTTCTGATTTGTCTAATTTTTTGTAAGGATGGTCTATGAATGAAGACCTAAAAAATAGATGGTTTGGATCATTGGAAAAAAAATTGTAGGGTACCCTAAAGGCACTGGCGGACCTAGAAATTTTTTAGCGGAGGTGCAATATTGACTAAGTATGAAAAATGGTTTTTCGGAATAATCATTTTCTCAAGATAATTTTTGGCGGCTTTTATTCCTTACACATCAAATAAGAAAACTTGATTTTATGGGATTTTAGTATGAAGTATATATTGACTTAATGAGCCATCATTTTAGCCTAAATCGTATTTTGCACTAAAACCGAATTTTCATATTTTGATTTGGTGGAAATTTGATTTTCTAGTATTTTTATTTGAATCCAAATGGGGGGTACTTCCTTATTTACATTGTAAACTTAAGTAAATGGAGTAATATAAAAATAAATAAAAGTAAAGGACAAAGACATTTACTTAAATGTTGAAAATGGAAATAAGGTAATCTATACACCACTTGAGCAAAGGGGCAATTTGAAGCACCTACAATGATTTTTCCGGCGAGGAGGTGCAGCTGCACCTCCTTGCACCTTACTAGATCCGCCAGAGCCTAAAGGGTAACATACTTAGTTTCCAATCTATTACAATAAGCATACTTGGTTTAAACAAAATAAAACAACTTAAACTTTGTGAAACCAAATCTATTACAATAGGCATATTTGGTTTAAACAAGTTGCACGGGGTAGTGTGCTTGCGTCCTTATACAGTAGCTTAGACAATCGCTTGTACTTAAAAAAGTCTGTTACAACTAATGTGTCAAACTGAGGAATTAATAAGGTAACTAAACTATCTAGCTAGTTACAATTCTGATCACAATTGCAAATTCAGGAAATTAATCATGAAATCTCAATCAAATTCAACAATCTAGACCCACTAAATTGATCAAGCAGGTAACTGGGATTGCCTTGCCCTTTCAAGAACAGAAAACATGAACATGGATTTGGAGGTATCCCAACAAAGCCCAATTTTATCCTTCTCCTCCAAGCCTCTCCTACGCACAAACTCTAGTCTCCAATCTCCATTGAGAACGTAACTCTCGGCCGACCCCAAAAGCTTGAAAGTCATGTGATGCCTGGTGTTTGTATCGCAGTCTTCCACTATAACTTCTATGCCCTCTCCACTCTTAACCCTTTCGGCAAACGTGTCATCCAAGTAATGCAAAACATGGTCGATGACCCGTTTTTTGGGCATTAGTAGCCTTGAGCAGCTTCCAAGGTCGCTTGCTGTCAGCTTCTTCCTGATTTTCCAAGGCCCGTGATCCTGAGGCTGTGGACTCAGCGTAGTTTCCGGCACTACTTGGTTTCTTTTCTTCTTCTTTAATTCCTTGTTCATATTATTCGTTATTTTCTTGTGTTTCGGATTAGGAGGGAATGCGGAAAATCTGAGAGGAGCAGGGTGGAATTCCTCTGCTTTTCTCTGGTTTGTGTTGTAATTCCAAGTTGGATCACACAAAGTGAGGGCAGTGGAAACTTGAACTGGTAGTGGACAAGGATTTGCACTGCTACTAGCACGACCAGGGTTTAGGGCTAGGAGTGCTGAGAGCTCATTTTCTTCCTCCATTGTTAATGCTGAAATTAATAGAAGAAAACCAAACTACAGAGCAATCAAATGATGATTTCTAGTTGTTGGGGAGAAACGGAGAGATGGGTTTTTGTGCTTGATGCTGCTTGGAATGAAATTGCCAAGAAGTGCAAGAATTTGTGGGTATTTATAAGGTTTTTGTAGCATATCAGTTTGGGATTTGGAAACATCCTTTTTCAATTAGGGAACTTGCTTTTCCTTGTTGGGTTTGGTTTAGATGTTAAGGCTTTTTATTATATCCGTTTGGGGTTAGGAAAAAGGATACATTGCTACCCTTTTTAATCAGGAAACGTTTCGTTTCGTTTCGTTTCCTTGTTGGGTTTGGTTTAACCTTCAGTGCAGCTTAGGATTCATAATAAAATGGTAAAGAGGCTTTGCTTGCCAATATTAGCTACAACAAAATCCCATCTCCATGGATTGAGGGCCACAAGATCATCATATTTTTCACAATTTTTTTTTTTTTTGGAATTTCAAATTTATAGAAAGGACCAAGAAATGCTCAAGTAATAGTTTGAAAGCTTTGGTTTGTTACAAGTTTTCTAAAATACATGAAGTATTGATGAAAATACCAAAAAAAACAAAAAACAAAAAAAGTATTATCAAAATGGGATCATAAGTTTTATCTTCTAGACTTATGGTTAAATTTTCAAGTTACTCAAAATTGTCATCATTAAGAACTATTTTTATCTTCAACAAAAATTTATATATATAAGAATAAATAATAAATAAATAAAAGACATGATATTCCCATGAGTGCGGATCGAGAAACTAGTATATATATATATTATGCATTATAGCTAGAGTGGCTGAAATGTTAAAATATTTAGAATATTTACATTTTTCCTTTTCTTTGACAAGGCGATATTTCATAGTTGATGCACCAATGTTAAGTGGTTGTGACAAAACCATATGAAGTTTTCGTCTAAATATTGGTCTTGCGAGGGGGAGTCATTTTAGGCCCTTAGATGAGGTCTTATCTCTTAACAATTGAATCAAATTAATCAATTTGATCTAATGACTATCTAATTTGATCCAACAGTTAAGAAATAAGATCACCTAAAGATCTTAGACAAAACCCTCACTATAAAATTCTAAAAGAGGGACTACATCCTAAACGATCATAAAAAATCACATATTTAGGCTGAGAAGCCCATAGCCCACAACAAGAAAAAATAGCCCAAATTGTACAAATTTGGGTTGAGCGGCCCAAACAACTTAGGCGTATAAATAATAATATTTTATTATTATCTTCATAATGTCCCATTAAGCCAGGCACAAGCATGGGCTAAGTAAGAAGTTGGTAAGAATTATAATTATAAATGGTAGAACTATTCTCTTTTGGTATGCTTGGGTCTAGTTTTTATTTAAATTATAAAATAAAAATAAAGAAGAAGAAAAAGGTGATGATGATGATGAAGATGCATTTTCACACAGAATGTTACTAGTGTATCCTCATTTTGATAAGATGTATTATATGTTGGATTCTACATTTGTCTTTAAACGGTTCTTTTTTCTCTTTTCTGCTTCCACCCTTACACAACTAAACATTGTTCAGAAAAAAAAAAAATGGAGGAAGAAAATTGGTGTAGAAGCATAAAACTTCGTATGTGATCCCAAACAAAAATATGGGTTGGTCTTTGTTTGTGGAGAGAACATGATATAATTGCTTTTCTTCTCTGTACATATTCCAAATGTGATGTTCTCTGTACATAATTGCTTTTCTTCTCTTTGCAGCTTGAGAGAAATAAAAATCCTGGTGCAAAATATGTAAAGCTGGAAAAAAATCTCCTGTGCCTCTCTCTCTCTCTCTAGCCATACAAATGACTTGCCTACTAACATTTCTGGTTTAAGCATCTGCAGCTATATAATGCTGTTTTCTGTTCCTTGTATCCTTCTCCATGATCTTAACATGAAAACCATTTGGAAATTGTAAACCCGGAGTTCGAACTATATCTCCTCCTTTGATTGCTTCCCACCTGAAAAATTTTGGATGCAAAAAAATGTTATTAGTCTCTCTCTCTTTCTGTCTCCTTGCCTCTCTCTTTCCTATTCTCTCTCTTTGATTTCTGGGCTTTCTTACCTGTACTTTGTAACTAAGCAATGAAGAAACACAGCCATCTGCACCTTAGTAAAATCTGTCCCAACACAGAATCTCATGCCACCACCAAAAGCCATGAAATGTTTTGATGCACTACTTACTTCTACTCCCTGCATTGGAAGTTACTTTTTAGTACAAACAACTGAGGTGTAAGGACAAAGGGTTAGGAGATTTTCAAGCCAAGATCAATTAGTTTTATGGAACTTAGCAGCTTGCAGGTAAGCTAGAAAAATGCATTGTCTGATATAATATTGAAACTCACCTCCCATCTCCATGGATTGAAGGCCACAGGGTCTTCATATTTTCCTGGGTTTAAATGTACTGCTGGGGGACAAACCATTACTGCCCAGCCTGCTGGAATGGTATATCCTGCACAACAAAATTGGCATGACAAGTCCAATTAGGATGATGTTCATAGTTGAAACTTATTTTATAGTTGAAAACAATACTATGTGTCATTTCTACTTACCCTTAAAGTTTATTTCTCTCACTGCTTTGCGAAAGATACCGGGAACTATATTTGCCAGCCTAACCGTTTCGTTGATGAACTGCAAGTCAAAATTTATCAATTTTTTACTTTGTTCAACAGAGGTATGAACATATTTTGTATATTTTGCATCTCTTTTTTTTTTTTTTTTGGGTCAACATTTTGCTTTTAAGCATTGAAAGTGTAAAGAGTGAGACTCACCTGAAATGTGAATGTCATTGACTTGTATTCTTTCCATGTAAGTCCAGAATCAGCAATTTCCCTTTGCTTTATAATCATCTCGTGCTCTTTCTGACATAAGATGTAAATGTTAAGAACTTGTTAGGAGGGGTGACAATGAGGATGTTGAAATCTATAGCATGGTTAGAAATGTTTTCGTACCGTTAATTGCTTTAGCACAAGAGGATGGTCTGAAAGAAACTTCATGGCTAATGTTATAGCTAGGGAAGTTGTTTCGAAGCTTGCAAAAAGCAGCACAAACATTAAGTCCAAAGCAATTCCCTCTGTCAGGATTGTTCCCTCTTTCTTAAGTTCTTCAAGAACATAATCAAAAAAATCAACCGGTTGCTTCCGGGACTCTGCTCGTCTTTCCTGCAGCATGTTCTTCAGCATTCTCATTGCGTTTTTCCTACCCTGAGAAATTGTTGAAGGTCAAGAACAAGAGAACATACTTGATTGTTTTCAAAATGGAACTTTTGGCTTTGATTGGCCTTGTGAAAGCAAGAAACAAGTGTTGTGAATGATACTTATGCAATTACCTGTAAACATTTGTGATAAGCTGTTCCAGGGATGTCCAAAGGAAAGGAGATCAATCCTTGTATGAATGCAACAAAGTTTTCCCTTAAATTCTCCGAGGACTTATTTGAATCATAACTGATAAGTTTTTTGGCAGTGAGATCAAATATCATCTGCAAAGACCAAATTAATCAGACTTCAAACAAGATATTAACTTCTAGTGAAATTTTATCAAATATAAGAAAGGTTAGGCTGAAAATTACACTTGCAGTTGCATCTTTTAGTTCTGTAATGTCCTGACATGACCATTGTTGTAATCTGCTGAGAGCTGCTTGTTCAACTTCAGGGATCATCTTTTTAAGGTTTTCGGGTCCAAAGAGATGCAGCACCATGTTCTTGAGATATTTGTACATAATCCCATGCAAGGAACCAACATTTTGCTTGCCAAAAATCTCTGTGAAGGTATCTGGGTACCAACTTTGAAACAATTTTCCCTCTTGTTGGAACACAAAGTAATTCAGATCCGGGTCTGTCGATATTATAACTGGTCTTCCCACCAAATTAGTCCTGAAAATTGGTCCATATCTGCAAAGTCCAAAATGCAGAACACATGTAAAGAAGATGAGAAAACAAGAACCAAGAAGAAGAATTAGAAGATGGCAAGGAAGAAGCAGCTGTTTAATTATCAGAAATATCACCTTTTCATTCTTTTCTTGATGAAGGGAGGAATATCAGAAGAGGTGTTGGGAGTGAAGAACTGTAAGGTCTCTCCAAGTAGTGGCAATCCCATTGAACCTGGTGGAAGTTTTCCATGGCACCTAGGATTTCTCCACCTATAAACCCAATGCGTAATGCTTATAATAAGCAATGCTGCAAGGCACAAAGCCCACATATTTGCCAAACTATCAGCACTTCAACTTCCAAGAGGAGATTAGCTGAACTGAAGATCACAACAGATATATATATATATATATATATATATATTTATATGCTGCACTTAGTTTTTTGACAGAAAAAGAAATGAGATTACTTGAAATGAGAAGATGTTGAGTGGAGAGAATGGACAGAGAGGAGAAGGAAGTGCTGGCATGTATCTGAGCATCCATTAGGAGATCTTCTTAAATAGACTGGCCAAAACTTACAACTTGTCAGAATAATAATAATAAATTTCAGCTATTCTCTTTGTTTTGTGAAGTTGGTTGCTGCAAAATGATATATTAGTTGGAGATAGAATAAATTATTTTAGATTAATTCTGTCTAGAGGGACACTTATTACCCTTTGTCAACGCCCTCTATAAAATTGGATTGAAGAAAGAGCCTTGCATGACTATGAACCTCACAGGATGCTTCCTCTCTCTCTCTCTCTCTCTCTCTCTCTCTCTCTCTCTCTCTCTCTCTTGCTGAATGAGTTGTGGTTTTTGATAGGGCAGAATTCTGGCCTTTTTTAAGGAGATTTTGCAGGAACAGGACACTTCCCTAGATTTTTGAGTAGATAGAGGTTCACAGTATATGCCTAATTATAAGCTTAAGCATCTGAAACCAACTTCATGTTGGAAATGTCAAAACCTTATTGGGTTTTACCAACATCTGAAATCTTATCAATATCTAGGCTAAATACCAGAGTATCTATGTATGATGTTGCAGTTTCAGTTTCATTTTCTTTGTTTCTTTGTTTGTTAGAATAAGATCTTTTCCTAGATATTTGCCTTAGTCTAATACTATAAATGTCAAACTCTCAATCTTAATGCCTACATCAATAGTGATCTCAAATGGACTGAATCTTAATGCCTACATCAATTCTGATCTCAAATAGAGTGTCCTATATGTTAATGCAACTACCATTTATGCTTTCGATTATTCTTTTGTATGAAATTCGTATCATAATCCTTTTCTAACTTGATGACTTTGTGTTATATTCAAAGTGCAGCAGATCTTGGGTTTGACTAAGTCTGTGTTAAAAGTTCAGCAGATTTTGGGTTTGACTAATATTGTGCTACGTTCAGTAGGTCTTAGGTTCGACTCACATCCAATCAATGGTAAACAACCATGAATTCATAATGAGAATTTTTAAGAGTAGGTGTGCTAAGCTAGCTGATGAGATTGACCCATTTGGACACATAGAGCACCGCCCCATTGAGCCACGGACTAAATGGGATGCAACAACTACAACCACAAATGCAGGTGTAGGTCACTGTGGATCATGATCACAATTATATGCAAATTACATTATAAAATATATGTTAGTCCAATATGTCACCATAGTATAGGAGGGAAATTTCACATGTAAGTACATCAATTAATGGAGCTTATTAGGCTATGCTTAGGGCTTGAAAACATAAGTATGGAGATCCTCCAACCTTGTCTCCAGGTTTTCTTGTTTTTCTTTTGACTCGGTAAACACATTAATCAACCATCTCTCAACCCATCTGCTGACAACATTTCAGATTTGCAGACCATACAAGATAGCATGACACAGATTACTCAACTACTTAGCACGGGCTTGTATGAAAGGGCTTGCTAGCTATGAGTTCAAGATTTATGTTATCTTAGATTTTTTTATATATTATTTTATAATACAAGCGATAGTCTAAACTATAAGCGTGAGTGAGGTTTCTCACAAATACACTTTCAAGTTGTCATGAGATTTCGAACCTGAGATCGCTGATATGTAAGTCAATGATTTTTTCCACTAGATTAGATCTCGTTGGCATATTATCTTAGATTTTTAAGTTAAAAAATTTCAACTTAAAAACTTTAGAAAATTACGAATATTATCCTTCATCGCAATATCACTTCTCTTAAAAAACTAAAGGGTTTTCAATTTGTTGTTTTGTTTAACATGGAAAATGATCTCATGTTTGGTGGGAGGACTTGGGTGTTTTGGGGGTCCTACCCGTCTTGATTCTACAACGGCAAGGATGTGCTGGTGGGAACCCAATCCAAAGCGTCCACATCCAGAGATCTCTTATGTTTAGTTTCAATTATCTTTATTAACCTCACCGCCCGCCCTCATTTTGTCTACCAATTGAACGGTGTAAGATGATCCATATGGTTTGTTTATAATTACAGGGTGGCACACTGGCACTAAACCTGTAGGTCTGTGTGGTGTGATTGGACATCAAGTTTTTTCTTTTGGTCTTCTTTGGGGTTAATTGGAAGAAACAATCAAGAATGGTCAAACAAATAGTACAAGCATCTCTAGCTTAAACTCTAGAAAACGTCACAATATATTCATCAACTTAAATCTGATTCGCCAAATTTAAGTATTAATGTTCTCTTATGCTATTGGTAGACATGTAACTAAAATTACTCAATATATAGAATTATATCTGAATGTCTTTATTTGGATCGATGTTGTGACAACATAACAAATTCAGACAATTTCGATATTATTCTAAATTTAAATATCTCTTCAAAGATCGAGAATTGCCAATTCCACGTAGTATGATATCTTTCACTATTAAATTATTAATCTGAATTGTTAATCAAGTGAATTCTTATTTTAGTGTATAATTTTAATATTAAGAGTCTAACACAAAAAGAGTTTAAAGAGCAAAATTATTTGTTACTTGATGTTTGGGTTTTGAGTTACTCGAGAAGGAGAGATTGAGGAGAAAGATGTTGTTTTGTCTCTACCGTGCGCATTGGGAATGCATTATGAAGCAACAGCAAAGAATAGGAGTCAAAATTATGAAACTGCCTTTTTACCCCAAATTGTATGAGAAAATAAAATGATGGATTAAAAGCCAAGCCTAGCTATCATATTCTTCCATAAATTAAGTTTTCTATTTGGGAATGTGAGGTAAAAGAAAAACTAAAACTAAAAATTTAAATATCAAGAAACATGAAGATTGAACATAAACTTCCATTTAAGACAAAGTAATTTACATTGTACTATTACAAGCAAAATAACAAGAAAGTAACAAACTTTCAACAAAACACTCAAAACTATCCATAACCCGTTCTTCTTGTTTGTTCAGCAAAAACTAAACTTCAGATTCAAAACCTGCAATAGATTCAATAAGGGGTGAGCATCACATGCTCAGTAGGGGTCCTATGTCTTATGTGATTAGTGAGATTTATAATGTACAATTTATGCAATGCATGAATGAACTTCAATTCTACCTAACCCGTTAATCTATATAATAGGGCAAGCAAATCAGCATGTCCCATACCATGCGTTTTACCACTGTGATTCTGAATGCCCCATTATATAAACTAATACTCATTTCAATCATCCCATAATTCCCCTTTTGCTAGTCATCTTGTCTACACCATTGATCTCCAAGCCCAAATCACTCAATCACAATTATACCGCCGATTTCCTAATCTACTGTGCACGGGCTCGCCTAAACTTGGTCCTTACAATGGTTAGACTCAATTACACAAAAGATTCTTCCCATTATCCTCTTTTCCATAATTTTTTTTATCAACCCAAAAATTCCAACCACCACTGACAACACGTTTATATATATGTCAAAATTAATCAAATTATAATGATAATTGACAACACGTATACATCCAATATCAAGGATAACAATCAAACAATATAACCAAGCATAATATAGGATTTACAATAATAATCAAATAATATTACCAAGCATAATATAGTATTTACAATATTTAATTAAATCAATGTATGCGAAATCTCCCCAAGAAAAACCCCTACCTCAAATTCAAAGCTATTGTACAACTCCTAGTTGAGTTTTTCCAAAATCTTATCACACTTAGTTTTCACTCTCGAATTTTTAAGAAACTAACACAACTTTGAAGAACCTATGATTCAAGAACTATTAGGTAAGGCTATTTATAGTAAGCTAGAGTTGGCAAAAAAATATATAGATGAAGCTTAACATTGTGCCACAAAATCAGCCTAGGGATTTCTAGACTACATCCTAGGGAGTTATAGACTACATGGGTGGCTTGAAAGTAAACTGCCACCCTAATTAATCCTTAGGTGTTGGCTCTGGAGAGCACTTGCCAATTACGTTTATATATATATATATAATAATATCTATTGTTCTTACACCTCATACCAAAACATACCACCTCATGCTTCAATTGGTTTTTGAAGACTTCCTAATGCAACATGTCACTTAAGAGAAAGCTTAGTAAGCACCAATACCTTTCTAAAAGCTTTTGTGTGTATTGAATAAATATTAAATGAATTGCTATAGTTAAAGTCATACAATGAGGTTTGATAGGCTATAGCTAGATTCACATAGCTCACCATACAACTAACTAATATATATATAGTTTTGAAAACTAATAATTATAAATAATTAATTTTATGAAATATTAATATATATATTTAAAAATATGGGGTTTCACAATCTATCCTCCTTAAAAGAAATTTTGTCCTCGAAATTTTGAAACTTACTCGATTCAAGAAAAAGTTCTGGATATTTTTCTTTCATCTTAGCTTCTAATTCCCATGTAGCCTCTTCTATATTTTCATGTAACCAAAGAATTTTGACTAGTGGAATAGTCTTCGTTTGCAACACTTGTTCTTTATGATCAAATATCCATATTGGTCTTTCCTCAAAAGATCATTGCTCATCTATGTTTAGTTCTCCCCAATCTAAAACATGTGCTGGATCTGGTTCATATTTTCGAAGCATAGAGACATGAGACACATTATGAACATTCGAAAATTGAGGTGGTAGTGCTAACTTGTAAGCTACTTCCCCAATCCGTTGTAGTGCTTCAAAAGGTCCAATAAATCATGGGGCTAATTTTCCAGTCTTTCCAAATCTTTTAACTCAATTTCGAGGTGAAACTTTAAGGAATACATGATCCCCAATATTAAACTTCAATGGCCTTGTTCTTCTATTAGCATAATTCTTTTGTCGGCACTGAGCTGTAAGCAAGTGTTGTTTGATAGTTTTGATCTTCTCTGTTGTTTCTTGTACCAGATCAGGTCCTAATAACACAGTTTCACTTGCTTCCGCCCAACATAAAGGTGATCTACATGGTCTACCACAGACTGCTTCATATGGTGCCATTCCGATGTTGGATTGAAAACTGTTGTTATAAGCAAATTCTGCCAAAGCAAGATGATCTTCCCAAGTTCCATGAAAATCCAAAACACAAGCTCTTAGCATATCTTCTAAAATCTGAATAGTCTTTTCTGATTGTCCATCAATTTGGGGATGAAATGCACAACTAAAATTCAATTGACATCCTAATGCTTTTTGCAAAGTACCCCAAAACTGAGAAGTAAACTTTGAATCTCTATCAGAAACAATTGAAATAGGAATTCCATGTAATCTCACTATCTCTCGAATATATAATTTCCCAAGAGTCTTTGTGGAATCTGTCGTTTTAACTGATATGAAATGTGCAGACTTGGTTAAACGATCTACAACAACCCATATTGCATCTTTACCTCTTGGTGATCGTGGTAAACCTGTGACAAAATCCATTGTGATATGATCCCATTTCCATTGTGCAACAGGTAAAGGCTGAAGAGGGCCAGCAGGTTTCTGATGTACAGCTTTCACTTGTTGACAGGTCAAACATTTTGATACAAAAATGGCTACATCTCTCTTCATACCATTCCACCAAAATTGACGACGTAAATCCTGATACATTTTTGTACTTCATGGATGAATAGTGTAGGACGAGTAATGAGCTTTATGAAGAATTTTCATTCCTTAATTCTGGAATTTCAGGTACATATAGTTTACCTAAATACCTTAAACCATCTTCTTCATGAAAGGTCCACTCTTCTATTTTATCTCCATTCAAAATATGTTCTTGAATTGATTTACAGGTGTTATCCTCTTGTTGTTTTTCAACAAATTTTTCTAACAAAGCTGGTCTTGTTACCAAGTTATAAAGATAAGCACCATGCTCATGTACGTTCACATGTAAATCATAATCTTGAATACAATTCATCATCTTCCATTTATGAATTTGTAGTCCTACTACAAATCCACGTGTACTCCTACTTAGAGCATCAGCTACTATTTTAGCCTTTCCAGGATGATAATATAGACCATACTATAGGTAAGGCTATTTATAGTAAGCTACAGTCGGCAAAAAAATATATAGATGAAGCTTAACATTGTGCCACAAAACTAGCCTAGGGATTTCTAGACTACATCCTAGGGAGTTATAGAGTACTACATGGGTGGCTTGAAAGTAAACTACCACCCTAATTAATCCTTAGGTGCTGGCTATGGAGAGTGCTTAGTGAGCACTTGCCAATTAAGTTTATACATATAAGAATATCTATTGTTCTTACACCTCATGCTTCAATTGGTTTTTGAAGACTCCCTAATGCAACACGTCACTTAAGAGAAAGCTTAGTGAGCACCAATACCTTTCTAAAAGCTTTTGTGTGTATAGAATAAATATTAAATGAATTGCTATAGTTAAAGTCATACAATGAGGTTTGATAGGCTATAGCTAGATTCACATAGCTTACAATACAACTAACTAATATATATAGTTTTGAAAACTAATAATTATAAATAATTAATTTTATGAAATATTAATATACATATTTAAAAATATGGGGTTTCACAATTCTTCAACCAGAAAGTATATATATTCAACCAAACGAGCCAAACATCACCAAGTATTGCAAGTCTCTATTTTTAATTCTAGCTTATATTAACATGCTACAAGCATAAAATCCTATCTTGTTGTCAACTATATCTGATTAACAATAAAGTGGTATATATTTGTACGTCTTAAAAAATGGTAGGGTTATTTGTAGCAATGGTCCCTCAACTATACTCGGAGTTACATTTTGGTCACTCAACTCAAATATTAGTTGCAGATGTCACTCAATTGGGTGTTGTGTTGCACCATTAGTCCATACCATCAAGTCTCTCTAACTGTAGAGACTAATGGTGCAACACAACACCTAATTGAGTGACCTCTATAACTATTTTTTGGGGTTGAGTGACCAAAATGTAACTTCGAGTATAGTTGAGGGATCATTTCTACAAAGAATCCTAATTGAAAAGTCACATTTGTCCATCAATAATATAAAAGATGCTTGTCACGTCATCATTTTAAACAGAAAAAGTCATAGACTTGACGGTAGGGACTAATGGTGCAACATAACACCCAATTGAGTGACCTCTGCAACTAATATTTCAGTTAAGTGACCAAAATGTAACTTCGAGTATAATTGAGGGATCATTGCTACAAATAACCCAAAATGATATTATTAAGCAATAAATTTGGAGCTCGTTTGGAAATACTTCTGTAAGGAGCACTTCTTCCCATTAGTGCTTTTGCAAGGAGCGCTTTTAGTTGAAGTTTGTTCAGATATTTATTAAATATTCAAATGCTTCTTAAAAACAACTTGGAAGTGATTCTTGATCTTGAAAAAGCACATATTAGGTGCTTCTCCAAAAAGCACTTTTATGACTTAGAAGCATTTTAAAGTTTCTTTTTACCCAACTTTGTTAGAAATCGCTTTTAATCCATCTGGAAGCAGTCCCAAACAAGACTGATACATATGTATGTTAACTATGATTCGATGACATGTGATTAAGCCATAAAACCAGTTAGATTTTGTGCCTCTATGATTCACACCGACTTGTGCTCTCAAGTTGCCCCGTACACCAGCACGTATCATGTGTTAATTATGATTTGATGACATGTAATTAAGCAAGAAACCCAGTTGGATTACAATTCAATTAATTGTCAGAAGAGCTAATTAACTAAGAATAAAATGAGATTGAAGGGATCTGATGATAGCTTCTTTGTTTGGTAAGTGAGGATTAATGCATATATGCATGCACGTGTATACACATGGCTAGTGAATGATCGTATCGCGTACATGCGTGTGTACATTAATTATTATAAACTACGTGAAAATTCCTAAATCATGTATTAATAAATAATCTGGCGTTAATCGATGACAGCTTTCCATTAATTTTTGCATATCAACCAATAATCAGGAGATTATAAAACACCAAGTGCTCTATGGGTCTACTACTCCCATATAACGGGAGTGGGGTAATCAGACAATTAATCTAATCCATGTGTTTAGAGATTTAATCAATAAGAACCCCACCTTGACCATACAATATCACTCGATAATTGTGATGTTCTACAGTATTCTCAGTCTCAGAAGCTCAGCATAGCTTAAAGTGTAAGTCTCTTTTCTCACACGCACACACAAACATGTATAACGCCTCATTACATTGTAGTCCCCGTAATTTGTCCAATTTTCCACTCGAGGATGTATAGTTTCAATTTTCTCAATGGAAAATACTTGCTTCCTTCTTCTCGAAGTAGGAGTTCATACTTTCTTACTAATCACAAGTTGACATATGTGTATAGATTTTTCTTTTGATGTTTTTAATGAATTATTTTTGCATATGTATCAAACTATAATTTGCAGGAAGTAGGAATGCCTCATTTCTTATATATACCAAGCACAATCTCTTGACTCAAATATTCCTACGTTTCATCCTCACATGCATACACAAAACATAATATTTGACTGTCATTTCTTAATTTCTTCCACTTATTATATTTCTTGCATCAAAAGGTCACAAACACAATATATAAAATAAAATATAAATAAAAAAATAAAAAAAGTGGCAACAGTTACCATTATTTAGTGACATTTGGTTGCTGTTGTAGGGTTACTAAAGGCTTTAGTCACTAAAAAGAGCAAAAAAAGGTGACTAAAAGTCTTTTTAGTCACCAAAAAAGTCAAAAAAGGTGACTAATGTCTGTTGTTACAACCACAAATGTCACCAAATAATGGTGACTGTTGCCACTTTTTTTACTAGTGAAAGCAAACATCGCCTCAAATAACCTTCATTTCACTCTACTGGTCTTAGTTAATTTAAAATTTAATGAAGGTGATGAGCTAAGCAAGCTGAATATAAATAATCATCATTTATGATTTGATCTATCAAAATTCAAGGGCCTAAGAAACATGACCAGCTCGTAGGGTTTGAAAATATACAAGCTTTTGCCTTGTGAAACAATCCAATTTCCATTCGTTGGTCGCTATTGGCTTTTAGTGGTTCAAGTTCATGTATTCAACGGTTTCTTGATTCAGCTACAATGAAGGGCACATGTTCCTTGAGACGGGATATATGATCAGATAGAGTTAGCTTTTGCTTAACCCTGACCTTTTAGCATATTATATATATTTGCATATTAAGGGACTATGTGGACCAAATTCAACCCACATAGTAAGCTCATGGTATTTTGAATCATATATTTAACTCGATCGATAGTCTAAATTCACAGTCAGTTATTGAGTTGTTAATTAATCTTACAAGAGAATATGTTCGGATATATAATTCGAAATGATTAAATGTGAAACATCCAATAGAGTGAAAAACTTTTGTGGGGTTATTCATGCTTTGCAATTCAGGGTGGCAGAACAGTGTAATTAACAAATAGCATGTGTTTAAATTTGATAATAAGTTTTTAATTTTTGAAAACATGTTAATTTTTAACTATACTTGTTCCGTGACCCTCACGCATACTCTGCTCTTTCACTATGGTCCCATTTCCAAGTTGTCAAAGCAGACAATTTGTGTGTTCTACAACATGGACCAAAACCCATGATTGAACAATATCATTATTCATATATGAAAGACTTCAGAAATTCCTTTAGAAAAACAAATGGGCCCCCAAAATCATATAAGCACATGCTATTTTGCACGTTGAGCTAAGATTGTCACACCATGAATGCCCATTTATTATTGAGAATAGGATGGAAAAAATAGTTATTTTCCTTTTTATTATCTTCCCCATTCATAACACTTGAATTATTGGCATCTCTTTATTTTTTGGTGCCATCTTAATATTATTTGTTTTGGTCGGAACTTGGAGTGTATCTCAATACTTTATACAAAAAGTGTATTTCTAGAAAATGAAATGAGCTATCAGTGGGGTATAGTTCAGTTAGTTGAGCTCTTTTACTTTCACTCTTGTAGGCAGAGATTCGAAACTCTTAGGCACCTGACGAATATTTATATAAACCCCATTCCCCAATCGCTTATACTAAAAAAACTAAAATGGGCTTGGACCCATCTTTTTCAAATGTGATGGCCCACTAACCATGTCAAAGAGTTGACCTTTTTTGAGGATTAAGACTAACTAATTATGGAAAAGTTTACTATCTCAAATACAACACTTTCCACATTTTTATTCCTCATTTCTATATCATATGATGTGATATGTTTATATCATATGTAACATCAATTAAATTAATAAAGTATATTTTAATAAATAAATAAAAAGTATTAATTAGCTGATGTGGTGTGTACATATCAGCTGCCATATCATATAGTATATAAATTTTGGTATACAAATATGGTAAGAATAGAATTCATGGTGTCAGCAGTGATGAATTAGAGCCCTCCTCTTTTGGCGGCTAAATTTTGGAAATTTGTCAGCCAACAATCCAACATATGCATATAATTTGATTTGTTTCTTCCATTCTCCCATGGATGATATAATTGATAATGACTGGCACCCATGTGGCCATTTATGCCATGCACTTGACGACCCATCTTCAATAGAAAGAAAGAAAACCTAGGGTTTATGATGGCCTGGGCTTGGGAAAATCTCCTGCTTCATTTTATTGAGATTTTGTTCTTCACAGCCCGCCAACAAAGTATCATGGAGAAAGAAATAAAGAACAGACTATTAGGCAAAGACACAAAGGCAATCTCAGTCTCTTTCAGCTAGGATTCTTTCTTCCAAAATTGTCATTTAATACCAGAGAAGATAAATTTTGAGTGTGACCGTAACACCACGGCTGAACAAAAGAATAAACCAACTAAAAGACTGAAAATGAACAGAGTGAAGTAAGCCGCATGCTGTTACCCTAATAAAACAGCAACATTAGTATGTTTTTACAATGAAATTCAAGTGGCATAAACATGTTAGTGGAAACTGCTGTCCTTTTAAGTCAGTTTGGTCCTGGCCGTAACAATCTGTTGAAGAACCGCGACTGCAAACTCAACCATGTTCAGAATCTGGATGTGTTGAACACAACACGATGACTCAATTACTACCCTTAATCATTTTTTCACAACTTGAAATCTAAGTACAAGATAAAGAAGACAATAATCTCTCTGTGTATGCGTCAGGAGTAATGTAAAAAAATGTGTGAATATTGTATCCGATTGTACAAATCCATCCCGTTAACGAAAAACCCCACCTTAAACTAAAATGGAAAAGAAGATATAAAGACCCCGTATGGATATGCTGATGAAAACATGTGTTCCAAAAGAAGTGATGATCTTCTAATCCCTGATAACACAGCCTCGAACTCTTGCGTGCAAGCAGTTTAAAGAAGAATCGCTGCTGAGCGCTGATGCTATTCTTGGTGATGCAAGGGTATACTGAGAAGCTGAATGATCAGAGACAAACTTCATTTCTAAAAACTGATTACGATTTTCCATTTTGAAGCTTTGCATTGGTTAACTTTTTTAGCTTCCGGTCATGATTGAGCATTGCACTTACACTTTCAACTACCAGAACCATCTGCATGGTCCAGAGCACACATTAGTGGAGAGAGATACGCTCAAATACCATAAATTAACAGATTCATTGAGTTGCGAATCAGCCATTGGTTGATCAGGCTAACAAGACTAAGTCACATAAGGGTCAAAGTGGATATAGCGGGGTGATGACTTTCTGTCATGGTTTTATTTCACAGAAATCATCCCGTGAATCAACTATATAATAAGGAAGCTACATTTTTTCTCCCTTTGAAACTCTTATATGAATCATTTGATGCAAAGAAATAACTGATGAGAGTTCACAAACCTGCAAACAAGCATAAGTAATTGCAGTAGCGAAGTAGAAATTTGCATTGCCAGTGCCCTGCAAGTTTGAAAGTCCTTAATTATAAGAAACACTTATAACCATTTTAAAGTTCAGAACAACTGGAGAGAGAGCCATACCCTCCATATCCATAGGTTGTGCATCACAGGGCTAAGGAGGGAAACCCCAACATAAACACTGAAGAGGCAGAACGAGAATTGCATTTCTGCATATCATAAAAATTTAATGTTTAAGATGCCAAACCATGTCAAATGCATAAAGGGAACAGAAAGAGAACCAACTGACTTGCCTGATAGTTCATTAACAAACCAGCCCAACAAACCAAAGTACAGAGCTGAATCCCCAACCTAAACAAAATTGTAATACAATGGAAGAACAAAAAAATCAGGCTGCCTATTGAAAACTTCAGAAACATGCATCGAAGACTTTAGCTGCAGCACCAGAAAATATAGAAAACTTCTGAAGAAAAACGAGAACTTACAGAAGGATAAGACTTAAGCATTGATGAGATGGTGATGTAGACAAAAGCAAGAAAGCAGGGACGGTGCTTCAGCCGTATGGCCAATGGAAATATCATAAAGAGAATATTCATATGGAAAACAATCAGGAAGAAATTTCTGAAAAAATCGAAGACCTCTGCAAAGAAATACCTGCATCAAAATATTAAATGAGTGATCAAATTCATGCCACGCCTCAAAAGTAAAATTTAACTACACCACAATCCACTTTCAGTACAGGTAATTTGGGTCTCACCATAAGACACCTATATTCGGAGACAAATCTTGCACGGTAAGAATGAAACCATACATTCTGCAAAAACCAGCCACAATGTTTAGCAACAATTTAGACTACTGATTTAACAATAAGATAACAATTACTAGGAGCAACCCTTCGCACTAGAGGAAGTACAACAATTAATGCTAATACCCATTTGGTTACTCTGTGAGCCATTCACCTAATTATAGGCTACAAGTGCTCTGAATCGATTATACTAGCACTGACCATAGCGAACACCAGGACATCCTGCGCAGAGCTCTAGTCTATATGCAGCTGATCTTGACCGCATACTAATTTGACCAAACTTTTCAGGAAAATTGGATTAGCTTTGAAAACTGTGCTATCTTTAGTTTGTTTTATTCTCAGTTTATTTTCATATGGAATTCTATTGACTTAGTGTTTACTTATTCCAACTTTCACATGTGGACTGGATGACCTTTAAGAGCTGTACAACAACTTCTTAGATAGAACTGAAATTTTTAGTGATATTTTAATAAACCACATAGGAACTTTGATAAGTCGTAATGGTTGATCAGTCCACTCTGTTACTAGGCCTAAGAAATGAGAACTCTCCTTTTCAACATATTTTTTTATATATATCTTATTTTGCACAAACATCTAGAATATTTGAGCATAAGGAAATGCATACATGTACAATGAGCTGTTGATACCTTTCAAACATCTCCCAGAGACCACCATACTGTTTAACAGATATGCCACAAAGGAGTAACACATAGACTGACCACATAATAGCCCACAACAAGAAAAGCATGGCAGGTCTCCAAGCGAAAACTTTGGGTAGGTCTGATTGATTAATAACTTTCTCCTGTTGTTGACAACTATCACTTGACGAGTTATCTTCAACTTTACCATATCTCCTCATCAGCAACAATTTCCTAGGAGTATCTGGACCATATCCTAATAAAAGAATTATCTGGAACAAGATTAAATATTTGTCAATATGCATGAGTGAGAAAGAAAACACACAAAATAGATTTCAAATGTTGCACGAAAATTCTTTTTATTTTTTTATTTTTTGATAAGAAACATAATTTCATTGAAGAATTGCACAATTTTTTTTATAATTACATCAAACATGATAAGTCAATGAAAATAGGGGCATACTGGAATTATGAGAATCATAGGATAAAGAGACAGATGTGTTGCCATGACCCATCCAAAAGCACCCAAGGGAACCATTCCTACAGTTCATCAGAAGAACAATATCAGAAAGGAAGTTAAAGTTAAAAAGAAGAGCATAAGCCAAAAAAAGTTCCCCATGTGCCTTCAACCATCCCTAAATCAAATGCTAATATCTCACTTCAAAACATACTGATTATGGACAAACAAATATCATCAAACGGAATTAGAAAGAATGTCTTCCTTGAGAAAGTGTCAGCATGCACACAGAATCAGAATATTATTCTACCATGAAATGGAGTGCTGATGTCATGTGACTGAACTTGCATGGTATTATTACCACTTAAGTAGGGACGTCCAGTGATACTGCTAAAACTAGAATTAAAATGAAAATTTAAACATCCAAAACTTGTTAGTTTCTGTAATAGATTATAATCTGTCACAACTCACAACAATATACAGGCAAGGACTTATATGGAGAATGTCTATCACATGAGTGCCTATACAATCTAAACCAGAAACCAGGAATCTTGTAACCCAAGTGGAGTGTATTATATGATCCTTTTAAGGAAGTAAACATTCTCATGAACAAAATGACAAAAACAAGTTTCGAAAGAAGAATACTTAAAAGAGTCTTAAAAAACCTAAAAGAAACATTAAATTGCCAAATCACAAGGACTGTAGTTAACTTACGTTTACATGCTCCATAGAGGGCCAATATGATGGCTAGATTTTCAATTGGAGATGTTGACAAACCCACACATGCAACTATTGTAAAAGGATTCCACAGGTACACAAGAGCAGCAATATCTCCTGAAGAGAGGACCTCTGAAAACAACAAATATAAGCCATGCATCAGCCTGTGAATGGCATGCGGAAGGCAAAGCTTTGCATTTTAATGTAATTGCACAAATGATGCACATAAATGAGATCAAAAGTTAAGCTTTTCAACAAAGTGGCATATGCCCATAACTATAAGTCAATTATAATGATTTCATATAGCCATTCAGGCAAAGCCAGTCTGTTAAGATTCCAAATTTTAGATCTATAAAAATTGTGTCTCAACAAGACAACCAGATATACTAGCTGCATCTATCGATACCTAGTTGCTTTGTTGCATAACAATTTAGACTTCATTAGGGGAATTCATACAATCAAATATGACTATCCATAAACAGGACTAAAGAGAAGTATATTGATCTTTAAATGTTAGAATTACCCATGCTTTCCGATATCGTATCAAGATCTAGTGATTTCAAACTCTGCCTATATGCAACCTGAAGAGTCTGACCAGTAGCACGAATAAGCATTGCATTCAATATATCTGCAACCACAAAAACCAAACTGTACCCAAGAATGTGTCGATATCAACTGCCTGACTACATATTCGGAATAAGTCAACCAATGAAAGAAGAAAATTAAGGGAATTCTAAATTATTGGAACATGAAATATGACAAACTTATACAAAATAAATATGAACTTATTGAAAGGCAGTACTGAGCTACAGAGAGAGAACTAAGAAAATGGTAAAAGACAATTCTTACCTGCATAGAAGATGACTGGGTTGCCCTTCAATTCTGCAGCACCAATTAAAATGTTCAGCAAATTACCAACTGAAAAAGGAAAAACAAAATCCAGCACCAGATTTTAACATTTCCTTAATTGGGGCATTCATTGAACCAATGTTTTTCTTGAACTAAAAAAAATGATTTATCAAACAATGAAAATGGAAGAGAATTTAAACTGGAACTTGCAGTTGGGCCTCCAATTCCAAAACTTAGAGTCTTAGAACAACTAACGAAACCAAACATGGTTCAAAATAAATCACATAGAATGATGCTAATGGGAACAAAACTGAAAAAGGAAAAAGCTTAAGCTGAAGCGGTACCTTTTGACTGTGAGTGGCCCAAGAAGTGAGAGTAACAAAGGAGATCCGTGGTACATAGATCCTGCAAAAGCAGTAAAGAACAAAAAAAATTACAATCTTTGAAAAATTAAACATGAATTATATAAGAAGATAGACAACCAGCAATGAGAAACCTGCATAGGGAGACATTGACGACTGCTTCAACCAGTAACCCTCAGCCACTGAAAAAAAAAGAAACAACAATTGAATTGAAAGAGATAGAAGCCGAAAGTTGAGAAGGTATGGTTCTGAGCAAGCTTGAGAGAGAGAGAGAGAGAGAGAGAGATAGAGATAGAGAGAGAAATTACGGCGACGGAGGCTGGTGAGAGGGGTGGAGACTTCGGGGCGAGAAGAGAGGTTGAGATTTTTGGGGAAGTAGATGAGAATGAGCCTGAACAACACTGATGCTGCAACCCATGTCCAGAACCTTCCCTGCTTCTGCTTGTTCCTCTTCGTGCTCTGCCCTCCTTCACCTCCATTTTTCTTACAGCCTTGCTCTGTGTTTTTAGGAGCGTGATCACTGGGAGAGAGGGAGACGAGTTTGTAAGGCCTAAAACGGCTTCGTTTCTGTTGTGTGTATTGGAGGGGTGCAAGTGTGGTCGGGTCAACTTGGTATGCCCGAACCCAACCCAACCCGTTGTGGTGTTAACCCGAATGGGCCGGTTGGATCACTTTTGAATTAGGATTGAGTTGAGGTCTTGCCCGCCAGAATTAACCCGAATCCGAACTCATATACCTTTTTTTAAAGTAATCAAACAAAATCTAGCAAAATATGTCGTACAGGCTTCAGCCCAACCCGATAAAAAATGTTCAGTATGGGATGAGATGTAATTAGACTCTTCATAATATTTTGGTGTGGGACTTCAAAACACGGCACGAGGTGGCGACACATGTCTGTAAATAGTTGAATTATTTGCTTGAACGAAAAGGGGCCTCACGGGCAATCGGCATGAATGTCTTTGGGTTGGGGACAGGAGGTGAGGGGCTCCGCATGCCTCACCGAGTGTCGTTTGATAGGATGGCCATGGGGTCTATTTGCTGTGGTTTGGCATATGAGGTTTCCGCCATTTGTAAAGTAGAAAATCCATTTTAGCATGAAATGCAATTTACCCTTGAAGATTTTGTTAAACAAGTTTTTTTTTTCTTTATTTTGCTGAAATATGAATAACTCTATCAAATCCCAAATTCATTTATTTACTTTTTGTGTATATATACAATATATGTGAATGCGCAACATATTTACACATTTAACTAGTGGAATTGGTTTGCGGCCCTTCTAATTTCATTGGACATGTGGATTCCAAGTCCCATATTTATTTTTATATAGTGCTTTCATGTCAGTATAAGAGTCTCAATTTAAGTTTCGTATAAAACTCTCAAAATTTATAGACCGACCTAGTGTTGTTTAGTGTTGTACCAAGAAACATGAAGAAGGCAGAAACGGGACAAATGTAGCAGTGAGTTTGAAAAGCTGAAGTCGCCGCAGTGTTTGGGGTTGTTAGACATGTGACCATCGTTATCATTTGTGTGTCCACTTTTAATACCATCTCTTTTGTTTTGTTTTCTTCTTGGTGAGAAATAACAAAATATAAAAAAAGGTTGGAATGGAATCCCAATCATTTGAACATAAAAATTCCGCAATATACCGAATATTTATTCATAACTAAGTTTCCACAAAAAGGAAGTCAAATTAATTGAATATTTCTAAAGAAACATAAAGGGGAAAAAAGCCAAGAATAATACTTTCTTTTTGTTACATTGGAAAGGGATCAAACATCAAAGTGCTGACTTATTTTAATACAATTCCTTTCGTATTAAACCCTTAATATTTCACTATGCATAAAAATAAAAAATAAAAAATAAACTTGAAAGGATAAAATGCACAAAGGATTATAACTCTAATGATAAAATGCTTAGGGTTGGTGATGATAACTAATCAAACTTTTATGCAATTTTATTATTATTAATGATGTGGTTGGTTAGTGTTTATGAATAATTTATCCTCGTGTCAATATATTTTCTTTTGTTGTGTATACTTATTTATAGAGAATTGTTAGTGGACATGAACTCTTATTTCCTTTTTGCTTTTTAGTAATTTGTATTTTTATATACTATTATTTTACGTATTTGTGCCCTTAAAATGAAATAGTTGTGTTTTCAATTTTTTTATATTATTAAATGAGGACAATTTTGAATTATTTGAAAATTTAACCATAATAGCCTTTTGTGTTATTCCAAACGAAAATGTGTTTATTATGAGTTATAAAAGTACTTTTTAGTGTTCTATAGAAAGCATGGTTTTCCAAATAACTTCCTTTGTTTCACAATTTATTAAGTTTTTTTTTAGTACAAGTGATAGTTTAAATTACAGGAGATGAGTGTTTTTCACACACACACACAACCAAGATACCATGAGGTTCGAACATGAGGCCTTTAGTCTGTAAATTAAGGTCGTTTTCCAATGAGATAGACCCTATTGGCCACAACTTATTAAGTTTTTAGTGAAAAATTCGACACGCTTGTAATAAAAATGTTTATAAGGCCCTAACCCTCATCAAAATAAATTTTTGTTCTCTTTCAAAACTCCACATGCCATTGAACCAAGAAAAGAAAAAAGAAAACTCATGGTTTGTATGTAAATCTCTCTACTAAACCGCAGTTGATGTTAATGACGTTCTTCCTTTAGAGCTGCTTAGACAGCAAGTCATCCATTTGTGCTTGTGTGATGTGTCTTTGATGCTTTACCCTCCATACAGGAGAGACGTGGAAGAATGGAAAAGAAAATACCCAAAAGCAATTTCACCATTTTAAATTCTTTTTAATTCCAAAAAACCGACTTCCAAACACGCCCTTACTTCCCCACTATATATATGAGCGCATAACATTCAGCCAATATTTTCCACACATAAATATCTATTACTAATTTACTTCCATCTCTCTGAACAAAAATTAAATTCATAAAACCCAACACAAACACTGAAAATCGGAGCTCAAGAATTGTTGAAGTTCTGTAGCAATTTCCATGGCGAGGCCAAATCAGGAAGCAATCGACACCTTTATCAGCATCACCGGCGCTTCCGAAGCCGTCGCCGTGCAAAAGCTTGAGGTAACTCTTAATGTCCTGAATTCAATTATGAGGTTGTAATCAGAATCGCCGATTCAATTCTCCGTTTTAAGGTGTTAAATAGCGTAATGTTGCTGTTAGGTTTTTTTATTGCATTTGGGGTAATGGGTTTTAATTGGGAATTTTAGTTGAAGAGTATTTGGATTGATTTTATTGAGAATTTTGAAATTTAAATATGGGATTTAGTTTGTTAGGATGGTATTGTTTGCTTCAGTGTATTGGTATATTTAGATGAAGGGAGAATTTGCTTCGGTTGCTATTTGATGGTATTAGTCGTCAACTGCTCTATGCTGTAGTTTATGTAAACTACAGTTAAATGGTGGGCTATAATTTTGGAAATTTAAAGTTGAAAGGGTGTTACTTGCACTACTCAAGCGTAATAAAAAAAAATTGAAGAATTTTACAAGCGTTGTGATTGGATAGAGGAATAGATGGTTTTTTTTAGGACAATGAGATTACTGTTATACAGTTAAAGACTTATGCTTTTAGTATTCTCTTTGAACGGTTCAACAGTCGAGGTTGTTATATAGAGTTTGGAGAAGGGTTGGCTTGTACAATTGATTGTTTGACCAAACAAAATAGAAGGGTTGTGAATGTACTGGTACCTGCAGAATTTTTGGGTGTTGAAAGTTTGGTCAAGTGTATTTGGTTAGACCCACTAGTGAATAGAGTGGTAACTATTGAATGGTAAGCAATGAACAAGGTGTGCACTTCAGTTGGCCTTGTGGATATCTCTGCAACTAGTTGGAGTAGAAATTACAGCAGGGTTAGCTTCTTTTGTACTTGATTGAGTCTAACCTTTCTGAAACCTTTGGAATATAATTTTCCCTATTAATATATCTAATTGTATCTAAAGTGCAACTAATTTTTCTGGAGTTGTGGCTGGATAAACCTGAATGCTTTGGGGTGAGCAAGAAAACTCACTTCAGCTCCATCTGATACAGGCTACAGCCTTCATATAGATTATGATTGATGCATACCTAACTACTTTTACAAGTGAACTATTTAGATCCTTATTAGAGTAGTTTTGTGTTTTAGTCTCTTGGATTTTTGAGGATGCTCTTTCTTGTTTGACTATTAGAGGGTTAAGTCTAAAAAACAAATAGATAAATAAAAGAAAAAAGCTTTAGCATGTTGGCCAATTTATTGCTTCTTATAGATCTTCTTCCATTGTGTTTGCTTGCAATTAGGAGCATGGTGGCGATCTCAATGAAGCTGTGAATGCACATTTTACTGAAGGAGATAGAAACACATCAGTGAAGTATGCTTTTCATCTGCTGCTACTCATTCTTAACATATTTAGTATGATACATCATCAACTATTTGGAACTTATCTCCGGCTTTAACATTGATATCATTTCATGTCCAGTGTGCATGAAACACCTGTTGCAGCTCAAGATGATTTGATGGATATTGATGATCCAGTTCCAGTTGGACCTCGGAGAGATCCTCTATCACTTCTATCTGCAACCCGTGATATAAATCCATTTTCTCTTCTTAATCCAAGCTTTGGTAGCAGCATATTTGAAAGTGGGTCAGATTTTAGAGAACGTGCACCATTTGTTACTCATCCAAGAGAGGTCAGGGAGATCCCCATAGAAGTCAAGGATGATGGCAATCCCTCCAGCCATTCTGGCCATGCTCCTACTATTGACGATGTCACTGGAACAGCGCATGCATATGGCCCAGGTATCCCTGGGACTGTTATAATTGATGATGAAGATGATGATGGTATCCCTGGGACTGTTATAATTGATGATGAAGATGATGATGTTCCAGCTGCCCCAACTGTTCAGGCTGGACAAGGCAGTGGGCCACAAGATATTTCTTCAGGTGATGGATCTCATCACCGAAATTTTGGACCTAGTGCTCCTCGATTTGATGATCCACAGGATTATAGCAATGATATCGAAGAAGAAATGATTCGAGCTGCCATCGAGGCTTCAAAACGTGAAGTTGAAGAAAGCCAACAAAATCAACTATTTGCTGCACCAACTGTATGTGACAAGCCTACACTATTGGGTTGGACCTCGTGTTTGTTGTTTTCTAGTACTGAGATTGTCTTTGGATTAATTTCATCTTGATGCAGCAGTTTGATGATAACGAGCCTCAGCAAAGGCGGCCTCACCTAGAGGATCCTGAACTTGCACATGCGGTTTCATTGTCATTGAAGGTTTTTTTTTGTTTGTTTTATTATTATTATTATTATTATTATTGGTATCCATAGTGTGTCGTTTGACATGAACTGAGTCCAGACAGCAGAGCAAGAGAAAGCATTGCGTGGTCAGGGGGAAAATGTTGGCCCATCAGAGATGGGGGCTTCTAAGGCAGCTGAGGTGGAGCTGGGAAAATTAACGGCACCAAACGGAAGGTATATATCTTGTGTTGCTATTTAAGTGTTAAACACATCATTTCTGATGAGGGTGCTTTGAGTGAATCCAGGTTGGAAGGAGGAAGCTCATCCATCCAAGATGAAACTGAAGACGTGGAGGAGCAGCCTCTTGTCAGACATAGGTCCAGGCGAATGTCCTCTGGCTCTGTGGAGTCTGCCAAAGACCTTGGAGCTACTGAGGATAGCGCACCTTCAAGTCCTGGAGAGCAGGATATGGGTAATCATCCTAGGCACAGTGGAAGTGTCTTCCCTACTGATGAGGTATCTTTCTTTTTAAGTTATTATAATTTATGAATAAGTATTCGAAATTATTTTTAATCGATCATGTTAGTAAATGTTTACACCAACTAAATGTTGACCTTCAATTATTCTTTATAATTGAAGTGGGGAGGCATTTCTTCAGAGGAGCATGATGAAGCAGTGATGCTTGAGGCTGCAATGTTTGGTGGAATTCCTGAAGGTTCTGGATATCGCCTTCCCTATGCACCTCATCAGTTTATGCGAACTGAGAGTTCGTATCCCCGGCCAGCACCTCGTCCTCCTTCACCCTCTCTGACAGCGCAGCGGTTGATACGGGAACAACAGGTTTTTAAATACTGGATGAAATTTCTAAAAGTTGTGCGCCAAAAGTTGTGTTAATGGTTTTACTAACTTGATACATGCAGGATGATGAATATCTTGCATCACTTCAAGCTGATAGAGAAAAGGAACTGAAGGCTATTGAGGAAGCTGAAGCTCGTCGTCAAGAAGACAGACTAAAAGAGGAAGAATCTCAGAGGAAATTTGAGGAGGAGCAGGTACTGTATATTTTATATATTTGCATCGTCTTAGTTTTAGAATATTTAATGTTGGTTAGGTGACTCTCTCTCTCTCTCTCTCTCTCTCTCTATATATATATATATATATGCGTATGTATACATTTAACTCTTGCATTCATCAGTTTTTCTTTCCTGTTAAATTATTCTACATTAGTAGTATTTTGTATGATTAATTAACTTAGCTCCAAACATGGTCATTTTTCTCAGTTCATATATATATTTTTTTAATTTTGTGAATTTTATAAAAATTGGCCCTATTCCCACCCTCTGTATGCTCATCCCACCCCGTCACTTGAATATTTTATTTTCTTCTCTTATTAATATCCTCAAAATTTGAAAAACCCACCAGCCAGCATCATGCTGGTGGCCGGCCTGGCAACAGGGGATGGTCTGCCAGTGGTTCTTACTTTTTATCTTTTATTGTTTTAATTTTTTCATTGTTTGAAATTGATAAATAAAATAAAAAGTGAAGAATGTTACAAGGAGTGGTTAGAAATTTAGGGGTGTGTTGAGCAATGAGTATGGAAATGGAGCCACTCTTTTATAAATTTTTGTAGGTGTCGTTTTGCAATAAAAATACAGACTTTAACATTATTTCAGATGGAAAATTACTTTGATAACTAAGTTTATTATGGAGTGTGAATAAAAGAAGACTACACATATTTTGGAAATTTTTGTCTTCATCTTTGGCTCTAGTATTTTATTTTCAGGATAGTATGCTGGATATAGGTTATTTGGGATGATCATTGACACTTTTCTGCTCAGATGGTCTGATAAATCCTAATTATGGTTGGCGAGTATTACCCTTATTTGACAGTTATGCATTCACTGACTTTTGTAGTTTGTACTGAGACACATACTTGGGCCCTACTCTCAATTTTTTTTGGGGACACTAGTTGCTCATTCTCAGTGGGCAGGAAATGGTGACTCCTTGTCTTGGTGGATTTATGTTTCGAAGTTACTTGCATCTTCATTCTGTATGATTCTTCCTTGCAGGAACTGGAGAGGCAATTAGCAGCAAAAGAAGCTACTCTCCCTCAAGAACCAGCATCAAATGATGAGAATGCTGTAAACCTTATGGTGCGAATGCCAGATGGCAGCCGCCATGGCCGCCGATTTCTTAAGACAGACAAGCTGCAGGTAAAATTGTTGTGAAGGTTATTGTTTTTAGCTGCATTATCTCTTTGCACACTCTCTTTGCTAAACCGGATTGTAATTTGCATTGCAGTCTCTTTTCAACTTCATTGATATTGGCAGGAGAGTCAAACCCGGCTCTTACAGAGTGGTGAGTAAAGTTTGCATTTTATTCAATACCCGAAGTGTCAGTAAAGCCCGTATCTTCAATCTTTGCAAATTGTTATATCAATTAAACTCTGTTCATGGAGAAAAAAGAGCACAACTGCATATGAATGCTAGAAATCCTAAACAAACTTTGAGATGATATTTGTGTTTGCACCTTATGTCTTATTCTGCTTGGTTTTATTTATGTTGCTGCAATAGGTGAGGCCGTTCCCTAGGCGTGCTTTCAGCGATGGAGAGAGTGCTTTGACATTGAATGAAGTTGGCCTTACCAGCAAACAAGAAGCTTTGTTTTTGGAGTTGATATAGTAGCTGACTCCAAAATGTAGAACCATAGAACATTTTTAATTTATCTACATATATTGTGAATGAAATCCTGGTTTTTGTTTTTGCTTTGGGGGTGTTTGGATGAAATACTTCATACATGGATTTGAGGACATGGGCAGAATCAAATTTAAAAGGGAGAATAATTATGGTCATTGTATGTTTCCATCAGTGGTGTGTTGTTCATGAGTTTTGGGGAATGATATATATTGTGACCGTGGTACTACATTAGGGGTTCTTCTACCGAATGAATTTGCACTGAATGCGAGCACATCCCAGTAGCTTGGTAGAGTCATTGATCTAACGGCTACAACTGCATTAACGTTCGGATGCAGCTAAGAAGCTCGAGCCAGTTCAGATGCAGCTAAGAAGCTCGAGCCAATTCGAGCTTACCCGATGACGAATAAGAGGATTGGGAATTACAAACCAGGATTGAGGGTAGGGCTGAAATTTCCAATTCCAGTAGTTGAATCTTTCCTATAAAATTAATAAATAAAAGTATCTGCTAAAATGAAATAAAATTCCATCACATTTTATTTCACACTATATGACTTGTTATGTTGTTCATACTGTGAATTGTTATTTACCCGAAAATGGAAATCTGTTCCCAAGACTGATTTATCTTATTTTTCCAATTGAAAAAACAAAATTTTAAAATCTGCATCCAAAATCTTCTAGAAAGTAGAAAGTAGAATAGGTAGAAAGTAAAGGGTAAAGGGTAAAACGAAAGGGCCATAAGACATTATACTTTCGGTGTGGGAGAATATGATCGTTGTTTCCAGGTTCCCAGCCTCGCCTTCGCAGCAAGTTCGTTTTGCTGATGTGTTTTTGGTTTTAGCAACAACACTTTAACAGTCTTTTTTTTACACTTTTACTTTTTTCATTTCAAATCAAAAGAGTTCTTGGGAGTTAGCAGAATCATAGCCTATACGGATCCAATTTTGTTCAAGGCATATTTGGGAATGATTTTCTTTCAACTAGATCAATGATATGGCTTGGTAAAAGCCAAACCAACTACTCCTACGCTTGTACCATTTCTATGCAAGTGGAGATTCTAGTAACATTTATTTGCCTTGCTCTCCATACGTCCATGTACTTGATGTCTTTGTTCTTTTTCCCAACTCTCTCTCATCCCACCATATCATGAGTCTTACTAGCTTTCGTATACACCGCGTGCAAACTTACATGGATTAGGCTAATTTTTTTATTTTATATACAAATAATATTGAGGTGGGAACTTCGAGCCTATGACCTAAATCATGAGTAACTGTTATTGGTCACTTAAGCTATTTTCGCAAAGTTTTCTTCATCCTTGAACAAGTCCAATATTGTGTTGGTAAGTGTGAGGGTTGGCACGTGAAACAGACAGCTTAGTATAGTGCTTATTTAGAGAGAAAAAAGGAAAAACGAAGAAAATAAGGTATGAGTGGTTTTGGCACCACGTGGCATAAATCTGTGTGGCCAGAGGGCCCATGAAAGAAGTTAAGGAAGTTAAGCATACTTAATTAAGGGGAAAATTAAACAAAGCCAAAAGGCCCAATGATGAAGCAACCGAACGGTCGAGAGAACCGAAGGCAGGAAAGGCAGCAGACAGGCACGTGCGGCCTACGTGTATATCAGCAGACTACCCAAAAAGAAAGAAAAAAACCCCCCTTCCGTACACGACCGACCCCCCTACGCCCTCCCAACGGTCATATTTCACCGACAAGCCCCCAACGGTCATATAGCCCACCACTCTCCACCCTCTGATCAAAATCCCACGGCCCACAAACCCAACTCCCCTCCTGAAGTCTTTTCCAACACCCTTTTCACCCCTCAATTTTTCAATGCTGGTGAATCAAATCAGTCACTCAAGTTAAATAAATTAAATTAAATTAAGAAGAAAAAAACCCATGTGGTCTAGAGAGAGAGAGAGAGAGAGAGAGAGGGGGGGCAAGAATTAAAAGGCTTATAGTATATAAAAACAGAAGGGTTCTATGGTTTTTGGTTTCTTTGGGTTGTGAGAGAGAGAGAGAGAGAGAGAGAGAGAGAGTGAGAGTGCTTAGCTAAGGAGAGAGTTGTCTGCTTCTTGTTGTTGTTTGATCATCAGCTTTTTCATGCATGCACATTTAAAGGGCTTCTGGGTTTTGCTTCTGGTTCTGCTTCAGCCATGGTGGTGATCTTCATGGAGGCTCCAAATGCTGATCTGGGCCTGAAAATTTCTCAGAGTTTGATCCACCAGTTTGAGCTTGTATGTATCTGCATTCTTCCCTATCACTCTGTTTTTAGCTCCATGGTGAAACAAAATCACTGCTTTTCCCAATGAGCTTTCTTTGAACGTTTTGGAATCCGATGATCTTGTTCTTGTAGGAATTTATTCTTTGATTAGTCTCAAATTCTTTCATTCTTTTCTGGGGTTGGGTTCTTAGCATATACTCTGATTGTTTCTTTGATTCTTTCTTGCATAAAAACACACATATAGGAACACTCAAACTTATACACACCTTTTGATTGATTTATTCACTCATCGGATTCCTATTGTTTTTATTCAGATTTTTCTGTAGAAATATTCTTTCACACACTCACATATAGTTTCACATAGCCTATCTCTCTGGATTTCTCTTTCAATCACATATTCATTCAAAAGATCATAGAAATTCTCTGCACAAAACACCATTCTTTCACATTTTTAAGCTGTAGAAACCCAAAAGAAGAGATAGCTAGGGAGTTAAAGAAGAAAGAAAGAAAAAACATTGGGTGGGTGAATCTTAGTTGCACAAACATTAACCAAGATAAAAACCAAAATTGGAACATCATAGAGGATGTTGGCTGGGTGCTCTAGTTCCACATTGTTGTCACCAAGGCATAGATTGAGGAGTGAAGCAGCAGCACAGTTACAAGCTTGCCATTTCCAGTTACCAGCAATGAGCACACAGAGATTGGACTTACCATGCAGCTTTCCTCGGAAAGACACCTCCAGGTCACAACCCATTAGGCCTGTGGGGCTTTCGGTGGAGAAATCGATCGATTCGAAGACCAGCAGTTGTTCTCTGAAGCAGAGCATCAGGCTGCCTCCTCTGGCTACCAGCGGTCCTGTGACAAGTGCATCTCAGACGGCGGCGTTTGTGGAGGCGAGAAAGGAGGTTAATGATCAGTTTTGGGAGAAGAAGAGAGGTAAGAGCTTGAAGAGGTTTGCAGAGCAGGGCTCAGTGGATGATGATGAGTCTTGCATAAACAGAGCAAAGAGAAAAAAGGGTTGCTTTGATAATGGCAAAGGGGATGAAGGTGGTGATGGTTTGAGTTTAGGCCAATTGGGTGCTGGGAATTTTTGGTTTCAGCCTGATTTCCATGTGCCTAGGTCAGTTCAGTCAATCACCACAGGCCTTGATCCTCCTCCTGAACTTCCATTCTCTTTGACATGCTCAGGAGATGAAGAGAGGGTTTGTTATGTTCCAGCTGAAGCCATTTCACAGCCTTTGCCATTGTCAAACAATCCTTGGTTGGATTCAATTGTGACTGAGATCACTGACCTTGGCGAGAAGGACTCCGAAACTAGGCGTGGACTGGGAAGGGAAGCATCAGCAGCAGCATCGAGCGCTTCGTCAGATAGCCAAAGCTTGGGTTTGAGGCTAAATGAGAGTGCCTCTGAACATGAAGCTGGTAATGGGTCTAGAGATCCTTATATCCCACATGGAGGTGCAGGGGTTGAGGCAGAGGATGATGATGATGATGAGAGTGAAGGAGAGCACCAGGGTTTTGAGCTTGTTAGCTTGCTTACGGCTTGTGTGGAGGCAATTGGGTTGAAGAACATTGCAGCAATTAACCATTTCATAGCTAAGTTGGGGGAACTTGCTTCTCCAAGAGGAACCACCATAAGCCGGCTTATGGCCTATTACACTGAAGCTTTAGCTCTGAGAGTCACTAGGCTTTGGCCACATGTATTTCAGATCACTCCTCCTAGAGAGTTTGATAGAGGAGATGATGACTCAGGCATTGCACTGAGGCTTCTAAACCAGGTTAGCCCAATTCCAAAGTTTCTTCATTTTACCTCAAATGAGATACTGCTGAGAGCTTTTGAAGGGAAGGACAGGGTTCACATCATAGATTTCGACATCAAGCAAGGGCTTCAGTGGCCTAGTTTGTTCCAGAGTTTAGCTTCTAGGGCCAATCCACCAAGCCACATTAGGATCACCGGCATAGGGGAGTCGAAGCAAGAGCTCAACGAGACAGGAGATAGGCTTGCTGGATTTGCTGGGGCATTGAACCTGCCCTTCGAGTTCCACCCAGTTGTGGACAGGTTGGAAGATGTGAGGCTTTGGATGCTTCATGTGAAGGAGCAAGAAAGTGTGGCAGTGAATTGTGTTTTCCAACTGCACAAGACTCTTTATGACGGGACTGGAGGAGCTCTGAGAGATTTTTTGGGACTCATCCGAAGCACAAACCCGACAATAGTCCTCATGGCAGAGCAAGAGGCTGAGCACAATGAGCCTAGGCTGGAGACAAGAGTCTCCAACTCATTGAAGCACTACTCTGCCATATTTGACTTGATTAGTTCTAGCCTTCCTTTGGAGAGCCAGGCCAGGATCAAAGTAGAGGAGATGTTTGCACGCGAAATCAGGAACGTCATTGCTTGCGAAGGAAGCGATAGGTTGGAGAGGCACGAGAGCTTTGAGAAGTGGAGGAAGCTGATGGAGCAAGGAGGGTTTCGATGCATGGGGATAACGGAGAGGGAAATGCTTCAGAGCCAGTTTCTGTTGAAGATGTATGCTGATGAGAATTACAATGTGAAGAAGCAAGGACAAGATGGAGCAGCAGCACTTACTCTAGGTTGGTTGGATCAGCCTCTATACACAGTTTCAGCATGGACACCAGTTGATGTTGCAGGCAGCTCATCGTCATTTTCGCAACCAAGTTAAATAGCCGCGGATTTTAGTTTCTTCATACAAAAATTTCATTCCATTGTTGCATACAGAAAAGAAAAGGGATACAGAATTCTTTGTAGGTAGGGGAAATCTGTCATTAGTATTATTCTTTCATTCTTTCCTTGCAGATATAAGATTGTCAGTCCGGTAGAGTCAGAACCATTTATTTTGTAAGAAGAAAAAAAAATGTGACTAGGTTGATATTTTGATTTCAATTCTTTGCAGGCAGTGTTCTTTAGAATTAAGGCATTCTGAGTCAACTTGTGTTTATACTTTGATTCTTTTATATGTAAGTTGAAATTCTTTGTAATTCAGTCAAGTCATGTTATCTATTTAATCTTTTGTTGTACTGGTAATAATGGACCATGTAGCTGAAAATTCCATTGTCATATAATATGGTTGTGTTCTCACCTCTCTCTCTCTCTCTCTCTCTCTCTCTCTCTCTCTCATACACACAGATTCTTGCCCAATCCATCTGGGCTCTCTCACATATAAAATAGTAGTGGCCCAATCTATGTGGGCTTTTCAAAGCGTGAAGCATGATGAGCTTTGTGAGCCAATTTTAGCCTTAGATTGGGCTTTTCTTGCTTGGGCATGGGGCTGCCAAATTAGCTCCATGAAATGCTAAGGTTTAAACTTTGATCATATCATATCTCCGACCCAAAACAAAACGAAAAAAAAAAAAAAAAAACTTTGATCATATCAGAATGTTACCTGTCAGCATCTCATTATATTATTTTTAAGGCAGAGTTTTGTTTGGGTTTGCAAATTTAAAGGCATCAACACACAACTTGGTTGATCACTTTATACGATATCATGATGTCACACTCTCTTATCTAATTGTATTTTATATCTAATCTCATATTATTATAGTTAATCACCTTAAGCTTTATTCTTTGAGGTCAACATATTGTCTTCATCACAAAGTCAGCATATCCGACGGTGCTACGTGCTGATAGGTATATTCTCGACAGTGCAGAGTTAAAAAGTTTATCTATCATTAATGTTATTTTATTTTGATCTTATAATTAATGTTCCTTTAATTTCATTGTTTGTGGTGGGCCATGCGAAATTGACATAAACCAAAAGGCTAAAGCCAACTTGGAGGCTACTAGGATGAGCTCAAAATTTGTCTCATTAGCACACCTGCTTCTGGTGGAGCAAAGACGACAGCTTGGCAGAGTTGATTTACAAGCTAAAAGTAAACATAAATAGTGTGCTAGGGCAATTTAAATTTGTTTCTTTACACCCTATTTTCCGATGGTAAGGAAAAAACTCACTCAAGTAAAATTTTGATGTTTGTTCTAGGTGTAGTTAAGTTATTTCCGCTTGGTTGGAGAAGGTATTGAGTTCAACTCACATTCACGCATGGATGTGAGTTGAATACTTATTAGCCTGAGTTTAGTTTCTCTATTTGTGACTGACTTCATTATTGTGGCCGTGTGAGTATCTAGTTGTAAATGGTATTCCTTCACAAATATCTTATCGTTTGTTGAAAACGAAAATGTGTTTTGACATTTGACATGTCCGGAAAGTAGAAAAAAACCTTCAATTTGAGCCACAAAGGTTCTCAAATTGATCTACATGACATTGTTGTATGGCACTGGCCAGGGTTATAATATCATTATGTACGAAGTTAAATGAACAATTAGCTGTCAATGGCCCCCCATTCTCCTCAGATTTGCCGCTAATGTCGATATCAGGACCTCTTTTTATGGGTGTCAATTTGTTCGAGTTGTTTTCCATTTGCTCATGTTCTTGTCTTCTTCTTCTTCTTCAGCAAAGTCGTATATCAGTCTATGGAATGGTAGTTGTTGCCTGCTTGCTAACATCAGAACAGATCTTACACAGTATATCTACATCAATTGTACCACTCAATTTGGCAGTCAGGTTTCTTTGTTCTCCATTACGGTTCTTTCATTAAGTTTTATATATACTTGGAAGAAGTCAAGAAGATAGAAGGAAGTAAGAGATTCTGTATATGTTTTACCTGCTCCATGTGATTCTTAACAGCAAATCTTTTTTAAATCAAGGGCCATAAATAAATCAAGATGACTTTCATATTTAACATCATCACCATACATGACAAAGACATGATTTATTAATTTTGCACTTTCTTTCTTCACACTCCGACCACATATTTAGATGGGAAATACTGAACTTTGTGATATTTTTTCGAAGACGACAATAAAAGATTTAAGGAACGTGTAGTTTGGCTCTCAGAGTATCTTCAAGGGAGATGTCAAATATCAAATATCAAATTTAATTTTGATGGTTGATGTAGCAATTTGACATCTTACACAGTTTTATACTCCATCTGATATGTCAAATTAAATTATTATTTTATTACATTTTAGTGTTGATTTATTTTTAATTAAAAATAAAAATAAAAGAAAATAATAATAAAATATTCATTTGACATCTTGCATTTGGGATGTCAAAAATAACATCTCAACCTCCAGCCTTCATTTCACATCACTTTGACATATCGGCTGAAGTGATGTGAGATGTCATTTCTAATGTTAAATGTCTATGTGGCACATCCGACACATCGGTTGGAGATGCTCTTCTAACGTTGGGCAGAAAAATTTGGTTATAAAAATCTTACGTGTTAGGAATATGTAGCACTTAACACGTTTCGATTTAATAAAAGTACTTGTATAAAATCACTTACAAGGAGAAACGCTTACATAAAGCCTCAAAACAACTTCTTAGATAAGATTAGTTACAAAGCCAATTGTTCACGCATATGTAGGGGCGGAACTACTCACAATCATTGAGCGGCCTTGACCTCTACTCAATATCCTTTCACTTTAACCCTTTGAATATGTATTCGGCATAACCATGGATTTGAGAAGAAATCCCTGTAACTTGGTGCCCAAACATAAAAATCTAATAAACTACCAGAAAGATCATACTATTTATTTATATCATGTCTTTCCGGTGTGCTTGATAGGGTCGTGAGCCATGCATTGACCAAATGATGAATATGACGATGCGACCTTCATTAAAAACACATGAAACCAAACCGATGAAGACTGACTGGATATTTACCATTGATAACAAATTAATTAATCTAACCATGTGATTAATTAGCATTTGCAGCTATTAAAACTATATGCATGTTAACATCAAACCATTTATTTGCCCCGTCTACTTGGACTGACCAAATCCTTTTCCTTTTCAGGATTTAATTTCTTCTGGTTCACACAATACTTTTCGTATACTCCATGCCAATTCTTGCAATAGCATTTCCTAACCAACCATGATTAATTCAATTCGCGTTATTGATACAAATTAAGAATTAGGGTTTCGTGCTAGCTAACCTAATATTTCTGTACTGCATATGTCATGGTATTGGCAGACAGTTTCCCCATTGAAAACCACTAGAAGTAGCTAAGTTCTGGTAGGTGGCCTGTTGCGGTCTTCCCCTTGTGCATTCAAACAATTCTTCTTTGGTCTCGAATTTAAATAGCTCTCTCTTATGCTTAGCTGACTAGTTCCTACCCAAGTGGGAGAGACCACTGGGTCCAAGTCTAGATATTAAACCCAAGTGGGAGCTATCTCCCAGGCATATGATTGCAAACTTGAATATGCTCATTTCAACTCACAAGCCATTGAGAGATCCTTTACCAATTTTTTAATGTTGTTGTCAAATATTTGATATGCTATTTTACTGCTCTGTGAATCCTACAAGATACTCAAATATATGCTAATCTATAATTAGTTTTACAGACAATCTTATACTGGAGATTCTATGTTCGATTTACTCTTTTCAAATATTGCTTATTTAAAAAATTCAAAATTATTAACGACAACATGTTATTCCAGATTATCTTACAAATTAAATTTACACCAAAGCGATATGTTATGTTTTGATTATTGGCAAAAGATAACTGAGATGATTTCTTTCAACCAAATAAAAAGATAATCGAGAGGATTTATGTGCTTTGATCCAAACATTTGTCAACGTTTATGATTAAACAAAGCTTGCTATTGCAATGCCAACTATGCCAAGATACCAACTGACAACGGTGCCAAAGATACCAAACTAATTGTACAATATGAGTCTTATCATATAATATGTAAAGAGAATTGGCCTACTCTCCTCCACCATGGCCGAGGCTGGCCTTCTGATCCCTTATCCATTCTTGAGAGAAACCCTAACCATGAAAACAATGGGACACATTGCAAAACGGGTAAATATTAGCATGCCACCTCCTCAAAGCTGACTCAGAACCACGTTGAGGGTCAATGTGTTGCTAATTGTAGGTATCTCCATTGGTCCACATATATTTCCTTCTTTACTTTATCGTTTTGGATCAATTGTCCACGTATTTGACCTCAACCACTCATTTAATTTGAATGGCGATTAATATAAGGGACGAGGACTTCTTTTTTCCCTTGTTAAATATTTGTGATTATGGATAATGGGATTCTAGTGCTCCCAATTTGGTATTATTGAATTTCCAATATAAAAATTAATGGCTACCCTTGTATTATTGTTTTTGTCGAAAAATATTCAAGAGCTTTTGTGTTTGAAGGAGAAAAGCATTTAGAAAATGTATAGTTAAACAATCTCACGAGGGTTTGGAGATAGAGTTGATTCGCTAATTTACAATATTATAGGTCTTTCCTAGGAAAATTGTGATGCGATTGTTGAGGTGGATAGTTCTATCCGGAGCTCCCCGTCATTGACCGTTGATAATCATAACGTGTACATGAATGAGTGTCGAGAATTTCCATTCTTTATTACACAAGAATTTTATAAAAATAAAATGTTCGAGTTTTGTTTTGCGCTCGTTAATCTTTTCCAAACGACGATGTCAAACTATCTATTTTACTTTTTAACTTTTTATGTTCGTTCCATTTTCTTAACATCGATAACTATTAATTCATTTCTTTTAAGAAAAAAGATGGAACCATTGTGAACTTAAAATCATCAAGTACATTCATTCGCACCGATATGAGCCGCTCATCAATGATTCGAATTTTTCTTACCAAAATTTAACAATTTAATAGTAATCAAACAGATAAACAGTTGGCATAAAATAAAATAAAAACAGATAAACCGAATTGATCGGGATAATAATCTAATAGTTATTTAACCGATGTCACCAATAGAAAAAAATTCGTCTAATCTTGTTTTACCTTATAATCAGATACGATTTACTTTTTAACCAACAATCTTATCGTCCAATCTATCAGAAACCTTTTAAAAAGAAAAAGAAGAGTGAGAAACCAATCCAAAATGTTTTAATACCAGAAACGGTTTACTGTGTGAACCAGCCGTCCACAGCTATCCGCTGTTTCTAATTAAAAAATCAAAATGGCGACAATAAAATAGTCTCTCTTCATGCTCTATATTTCCTCCACATAAGATAGCGCTGTCGTCCCCTCCTTTTCTCGGGAAACAAACAACCAAAACAATCTCTCGCGGGTTGGGCTCTACGCGTCCTTCTACGAAAGTTCAATACTTTAGTGCATACATCGAGTTCGAGATTTCACGTCATCTCCTACCAAACCCATCTCTCTATTTCTTCACAAAGCTTAATTCTTCACAACCTTCTGAGCGTCTCTTTCTGTCTCTGCCTCTCTGATTGCTCTGTTTGGATATGGGTGCTAGCTTCTCTGCTTGCAAGTCAGACCCAGTTGGGGCTTTGCCTTTGCAATCGAAACCCAGTCTTGGCGATTTGCCGGAGAGCTGCGCGGCGCTGATTCTGGGTTATTTGGACCCACCGGAGATTTGCAAATTGGCGAAGCTCAATCGGGCTTTTCGTGGAGCTTCTTGGGCTGACTTCATTTGGGAATCGAAATTGCCTTCCAATTATCAAACTATCGTTAGAAAAGTGTTCGGTGATGGTTTGGAAAATTTGGGTAAGAGAGATGTTTATACGAGGCTTTGTCAGCCTAATTCTTTCGATGATGGTACCAAGGTGGGTTATCTTTCGATTTTCTTTTTTCCTTTTTGTTTTGTTTTTTTTTTTTTTTCCTGTTTGGGTATCGAGAAAGCGTGGGAAAATGATAGAAATTGGAGGCTTTAACTTGAATTGTCTCAGCGAGGAAATCGTATTGAAATCTTATTGAAAGAAGAAAACTTTATAATGAAAGTTTAGATATTTTCATGTTTCGGGACTATTATTTGACTTTGTAAGCTTTACTATCTTTATCTTATTGTTTCTATGTATTATTTCCTTGCTTTGGATTTGGTGTGCGGTGTTATAAATTTTTTGTGTTGGTGCAGACAGTTTGGCTGGATAAAAGTACAGGATCTGTTTGCTTGTCGATTTCTTCAAAGGGATTAGCAATCACTGGCATTGATGATCGAAGATATTGGAATCATATTCAAACTCAAGAATCTAGGTGAGAATTACTGATCTTCTTTTTCCTTTCTCATTGAAATTCCAGTGAAATGGGAAATTTTGTATGTTATAGATTGCTGATGAACGTCCAAGTATTACATCGAGTTTCCTTGCTGGAATTTATTTAGGTTATCCCTTTTGTGAAGTTTTAATGATATTTCGATTTTAATGCATGATGCTGAGCTATGGAAGTTTGTGGTTGTGATCGTTTGTGGTATGTTAATGACTTTTAAATTTTTGTGGTCAAGCGTGCCAAATTTTTATAACCTTAGGCAACTTCGTATTTTGGGGGTAACCACCCTTTTTTGATCAATCGAATGATTGGTGGTAAGGGTTTGGATCAACATAATATCTGCATGTTCGGGTACTTGCTTTCTGTTCTTGGAAGGGGAGGAGGGAGGAGGGAGGAGGAAGGAGTTTATTAACATATATGTTCGTTTTGTCCACCGAAACTAATGAAAATGGGTTATAACAAATCTTTAGAGCAACCTAACATATAGATAATATGATTCTTAATTCTTATCATTAACAGGACATGAGAATGCATCTGATATTAAGAAAAGGTTCAGTTTCAGCTAATTTAAATTGCCAGTAAACTTTTCAAAATTAAAAGCTTCTCATATTAGGAAAAATCTAGATTTATTCAACCTGTTTTGAGCTTATTTTGAATGCTAACAGACCTTTTTATGAATCTGTTTGTACTGTGGCATTGCTGGTTGGCTTTCTCTTCAAGTTGACTTCATCCTACATAGTTTGTCTAAAAGCATTTACAGAATGAATCCCAAAGGATATACAATTCAAGATTGATGTGTATTTTTGTTTTAATTTTATTCTGGTGCTCATTTGGGCCTCATGACTAATACAATGCATCTTAATGTGATCATGTGAAATAAACCGAAAGGTTGTGGATTGCTTACTTCTGTTGTGGCTATGATGTCCCAAGCCCCCTGGTTCTTGGGTTTTTGGAATTGCATACCCTCCTGGTTCTGATTTTCTGATTGAGGTTGCCTCACTGGAATAAGATGCTTTACCCATTTACCTTTGCACTAAAAGTATTCGGGGAACTAAGTTGGAGTTTTCTTTTCTTGAACACAGATTTTGCAGCGTTGCATATCTTCAGCAAATATGGTGGTTAGAAGTCGATGGGGAGGTTGAGTTCCCGTTTCCAGCAGGGACATACAGCCTATTCTTTAGGCTGCAGCTGGGACGGTCTTCGCAGAAGAGGTTTGGTCGCCGAATTTGCAATACCGAGCATGTCCATGGTTGGGACGTAAAACCAGTGAGGTTTCAGCTATGGACTTCAGAAGGTCACTATGCCTCGTCCCAATGCTTTTTAACTGAACCTGGAAAATGGAACTACTACCATGTTGGGGATTTTGTTGTGGAGAACCCCAATGCATCAACAAAGATTAAACTCTCTATGACCCAGATTGATTGCACCCACACCAAAGGTGGTCTCTGTTTAGACTCTGTACTTGTATACCCTAGTGAATTTCGAGAAAGGCTAAAGCATTTTTAATTTGCGCTTTACCTTTTCAGTTAGGTAGTTCTGTATTATAGAGTTAGGCCATCTTCAGCAGAAAGCCAATTTAGAGATAGTGAATGTCTCCATGGGGTCATATGTGTGTAAGCAAAGAAATGTGTAAATTCATTCTCTCTTTGTTTGATTCGTTTAATTAGTGACAGTGGATTAAGATTTTGTATGTCTGTCTGTCTCCATAGTCAAAGGGGCTTCTGCATTGTATGGGATTTTGAGAAATTAATGATGGAAATATTTACAGTTGAACTTTCTTATTGCTCTGTCGTTTAATTAGTGATAGTATTGAGATTTTGTATCTGTTTCCATTGCCAAGGTCTTATGTCTAGAATAGAATTTGATTTTGAGAAATGATCACAACCACATATATTTACAGTCAAGGGGAAAACCATTGTTTGGCTTAAACTACTGCAGAATTATCAACTAGTGTTTTATCATATTTTACTTTCTCAGAACAGTTGTTGCAACTCATTCCCCATTCCAGTCCATTCTTGCTTTGCGAAAACGAAATATGAACTAAAAAAGGGTTTTGATTGCAACATCTGAACCAGCTCAGGCTGTAAATACCAATACTATAAAGATCACAGCATGTAGCTTGATACATATTACAAGAGCTTGGGTTGTGAAAGAGCCCTTACATATGTTTGAAACTGATCATAAACTAATACTCAAAATGACATTAGAAGTGTGCCAGTATCCATATCTGATAATATTAGCGAAAAGATAAAATCTGCATCTGGAGACCTGTAGTCTTGTACAAACTCTGCATTAGGCACTTAACCATCATACCTCAGAATCTCACAATAAAACCAACCCAAGAAGAACTATTCAGACCTTCCAACCATAACCCACGTCATTGCCATTGCCATAAATTGTATTATGATCATGATAGCCGTGAGAAATATTAAGTATTGATTCCGGTAAATAAAGCTTTCCTGACAAATTTGGTTCTCCATTGATGAAGCAATTATTGGAATGGACTTCGGACGAGTTCCCATTGAAGGCTGCCTTCGAGCTGCTGGTCCTTCCTGCAATGCTATCGAACACATTTCCTCGGGTAGCTGCGGCTGTTGGGCAGCCCCAAACTCCTGAAGGCAACTCTATAACTGAACCTTTACCACTCCCCCAGATGGGTTCTTCCCTATCATGCTTATTTGCTGATCGGCTATTGTTGTTGATCATTTCCTGTACTAGTTTTTGAATGGCGTACTGCTTCATAGACAAATCTAAACTTGACAAGCCATTTTCCACTGAGCTTTTAATCAGTCCTGAATTTGAGGTTCTAGGACCCTGAAATGGTTCAGAAGAGGTGTCCTGGATGTGCGGCTCCTGGCTAGCTCCGCTCACAATGGAGGTCAAGTTGCTTTGTCCCATCAATTTGTGGTGAGAACCACGCAGCAATGATGCTGCCCGTTCTGCGCTAGTTGAAAGTCCTTTGTGATTCATAGGTGAGCTTTCATTTGTATTACTTCTAAAACCACAAGAGGCAGCCATCAACTTATTGTTGTCTTTTGGAGGATCTCGTGCACTCTCTAGCTGCTCCTTTCCTTTTATTTCCTGTTTCTGGAGCTTGGTCGTGGCAGCTCCTCTGCAATAACTTTCCAGGCTCTCTACAAGTAAACTTGTAAGCAATTACCTCAACTAGGGATGAAATACGATGATAATAGGAACTCAAGCAACAGTTTAAACTTTTTTATAGAAAAAAAACTATTTTAACTTCCATCTGAGGGGAAATAAGGAACATGAGTTTCTCTCCTTCCTACCAACAAAAAGAAAATCTTCCTTGCCATTATGAAAAACAAAGTCAAGCATCACAGCACCATCTGAAAAAATTTATCTCCAAAAAACTGAAAAACAATCAACCCTTTACTCAGAGAGTTGTGTGCTTGACAAACAAGCACGGTGATCATGCATAAGGAGGTGCAAAGAGGCATCTTAGGGGCTACTCAACAACATATGTAAAAGAATATAAATTATTGAAGCCCAAAAAAAAAAAAAGCAGTTGTTCCATCGTTCCTCAGAGCTGCATAACCACCATGGAGGTGGAAAACCATTGAATTGCTAAACTGAAAACTAAATACACGGTGGAAGCCATTAACAGAAACACATGACTTGCTACTTACCAATTGGGCCAGTAACATTATCCTGGCATAAAATCATTAAATCTTTCATAGTGTAGACAATCTCAGCTATCTGTTAAGAATGCAAAAGAAACTGTTAAAAAATTGGACATTAGTTTCAAACTAAAGCAAAATGAATGTTCAATACCTGCAAGCACCGAGTGTATCTCTTGGAAAATCCCAAATCATCAACCAGCTGTTGATCCACAGTCTTTGCAAGTTGTCCTCCGGCTGCTAGGATACTACAGTAATTTAAATGATAAAGAACTACATTATCATTACCTATCATGACAGCATTCTAGCTGGAAGAAAAAAAGGCCCAAAAATAGTTACACACTACCCTAAAAGATGAGGTTTCTAGAATAACATGAGAAGCAAAATTATTATCTCAAGTACTTTTCATCACTACGCCAATTTATACAATAATAGGTAACTGGTCTTCAATATAACTAGAAAAGGAGAACCATCCATTCTTACGTATTGCAATTTGCTTGCACATCTTGGAACAAAACCCCATCAGATCCTCTGTCATCAATAGAGCACTTGTAATCCTGTACGGCATGAACCAGCTGAACAACCTAGAATACGACATAATTGAAGAACAAAAGTTACAAGAAAGTAGATCCTGGAAGGAATCATAAGATGACTGAACCCTACTTTGAGCAATGACCAAATTGGACTCTTTTACAAGCTTACAAAAATACACAAAACAAGAAAGATTCATACCTGCGGTGCAACTGCAGTTCGACGGAAGAAAACTTCATGAGAGCATACACAAAATTCCCAGGACAATATCTGAAAAATCATTGGGGATAAAAATAAGGAAAAGTAATATGAAGAGGAGTTAGTAAACAAGACAAATAAAGAGTTAGAAACAGTATGCAATTAACCCACCAACTTATACAAAGTGCACTCACCTTCAAATCATGAGAGAATACTATACGAAGTTGACCTTCATGAACAACGTGAAGTTGCTGGTAGACACTCTCTTGAACTGCTCTTCCATATTCCAACATCATTACTCCAGAAGGAAATCTAATCTCATGAGGCAAATCGAGGAACAAGAGTTCATCGATCACACCACTCCCAAATGTGATTTCATTTAGCCTTGGAAGCACTTCAAAATATGCCTCTATCAAGTGGTAAAGGACCAACAGAAGTTGAGGGATATAAAAAAAATAATAATAAAGCCAGATATTCAGAGAAAATAGATTCAGTAAAGTGCAAACTTTTTTTTACCAAATCCCCTTCTTGATTTACAACCACATATGTTACACTGCCATGGTACCTGACAAGACAACAGCAGCAAAACTACCAATTTTCAGTTCGTAGAAAAGATAAGAAGAAGAAGAAGAAGAAGAAGAAGAAGAAGAAGAAGAATCAGGCGCATTCATCAAGACATGCATGCTAAGAGATATTACAAGTGGGGAACTACATTTGTGCATCTAGTAGATGTTACAAAATCAACAAATGGAGCCACAGAATGAAAACCGACCATCGTTAGATGGGGCAAAATACCAAGGGCATCGCGCCCAACTTCATCATACAAGGACAGACACCACCTTTTCTTAGCACTTGGGGCATAATACTCTGCCACAAATTTCCTCCAATAGGACAAGTTATTGTCCTAAAAGAGGGGTAAAAGAGAGTAAGATTATGTTCAAGTTATATAAGTTGAAAAACAAAGATGAAGCAGTCATGACAAACATGAAAGGAACTGCAAAATGGTTATAATTCATGAATAAATATCAACGGTATATTATTAATTAAGCTAACTACTAACAGCTGGCCGGTTTCGGAGATGATATATGTACTGCATTAGCCGGCGTGAACAAACACCTTCATCAGGGTGCTGCATAACAGATGCTTGATGCACCACCTCCTGTTGTGTTACTACATGCCTCATCGGTTGCTGCTGCTTTTCTTTGTCAACACCCTTCAACTGCAGAGAAGGATGTAAAATCTTTGGCTGTTCTTGATTCTGTGACATATTATAATGAAACAATTCCTGTATTTGCAATTTATTTCTTTGCAATTCCTCAGAGTCCTGACTCTGCAGTAGCTGCTGAATAGCATGCTTGTTAAGACTAGCCTCTTTCTTGACGTCTATTCTAGGTTTCTTATGCCTCTGACTTGAGGTAAGAGGTTCCTGTTCTCCACCATTAAGAAGTGGATGGTGGTTCTTCAATGCTGGCTGAGGTGCAGCCCCGAAATGCCATTGATATTGCTTCCTTTTAGGCGGCATCTGGGTGCATTTATGTTTTTAAATGCGATGTCTGCTGCAATTTGGAGGAACCAAGTATAACTTAAGAGTTTGAAGGTACCTGAATTTATGCAACGAGAGAAAGTCACAGGCGGTTCAAAAGGAAAAAAAGATCTTAAACACCCTTTCCCCTCGTGGTTGAAAATTTTATAGTATCTAGTAGACAAGTACATGGCTTTCGGGTACCGAATAACATATTTTTCCACATGGATAGCTACCAATAATATAACCAAGAGCTGAGTTACACATTTACTATGAAACAAAAACATAGAACTTTTCAAGCTTTCATACACATACATAAACAATAGCAAAGAACCAAACTTAGCATTAAACCAACAAATAAGACTGGTTGGTTTCCGGGAAAAGGGGCAAGGAACAACAATTAAACCCATCCCCAAAGAAAACTCTCCATGGAAATAAAGAGGGCAAGCACAGAAGTTGCTTAAGAAGCAAAACCCATGTCCAAAATTCTTCCTTCCCGTCATTTCTTTTGAGAAACTAAGTAAAGCCTTAACCTTTCCCAGTAAATAGTCAGGAAAACAACAGTCTCATCACAAATGGAGCCTGTAGATAAGGTAATGTCCAATCTTCAGCCCCAACAAGGCACAAAAATCAAAGCTCTCTTTTACGTTCTTTTCCAACATTTTCTCGGAAACCAAACGGATCTACTTTCTTGGTAAAAGAATCAAAGCCAAAACAAAGTAATGCAAAGTAAATAAAACAAAATGCTGGGTCTATTTTCTCACCCACAAAGCAGCATGAACTTTGAAGCAAAAGTTGAAAAAAGCTAAGATTTTGTTGCCAAATATTAAAAGAGCTTAGCTCATGATATTGGCTCAACTCAGAATCGATTGAGGCTTTGAGAAAGTGAAGAGGTGGCGTGGAACTTGTTTGGAAGAACCGCCATGGCCGTGAGGTAGCAGTAAAGGTTGGTATGTATGCTATGGTGAGCGGGAAGTGGCACCTTTGTTAAGAGAGTGGATGCCTGCGAGTGGAGACCGGCTGTGCCGGTTACTGGACTTGGTTTAACCGGACGTCCCGGTAAGACTTTGGGCACGCGTCAGCCTAGGACAAGCCACGTACAGCTTCGAGGAGATTTTGCATTAGGGCATATGAACCTTCTTGTCTCCTTCGTCCTCATTCAACCCTTGGTCCTAGGATTTTCTTGTTATTCCGAAATTGCCCTTGCCGAATTAGTGTGCTGTCCTATCCTTTAATTCATTTTGTTTGTTTTAAAATTTTTTTGTTAATGAAGTAGCAATACAAAGTATACCCCCACAAAAACAAAAAAACAAAAAAAAGGCAAAAAGTCACTTTTGGTCTCGATAATTTGCGACTTTTACCACTTTGGTCTCTATCATTTCAATTTGGTCAATTTTATCCATGTACTTTCAATTTTGAGCAATCCAAAGACAATCGTGATTTGTTGTCAAATTTTTTTAACGCCCGTTATGTTTTGGTCACGTGCCCCTCACATGGAGGGGCAATTTAGTCAAATCGTGCCCACCTAAAAGCTGCCCTCTCTCTTCAAAACCCAAAAAAAAAAAAAAAAAGAGTTTTGCCTTTCTCCATTATATGTGAGTCCCGACTTTGGGCAAACTACGGTTAAGGTTTGAATACAATTTGGTCAATTTCGAAACAATCTCTTATGCTGGATTCAGACATTCACAACATCAACAATGACGAAGAGAGGTGAAGGAAGTGGATGCAGGAATAAACAAGGTGAGAGCTCGATTTTTAAATTAGGTTCAAGTTGGTTTGGGATCTTTATTCAATTGTTTGGGCTTTCAATGCATTCTTTATTCAATTGTTTTGGAGAGCATCTCCAAGAGAGTCTCCAAATTTTAGCTAAATTCTAGCTAAAATAGCTAGAAAGCTATTATAGCAAACCACTTAAAATGTATTTCCTCTAGCAATGTTCTCTATTTTGGCTAATCTGAAATATTTTATTATTATTTTCTTTTTCTCTTGCAAATCAAATATATTAAAAAGAAAAGTAGAAACTCAACCCCACCAACCTCCCAAATGTCTCTATCTCTCTCCCCTTTTTTCTCTCTTTCTATTTCTCTTAATTTGGCGGGCCTCCATTTCTCTCTCCTCCTTACTAGATGCAGAGAGCCAAAAGCTGGTTCTCCAAAATAGAAAGCCAAGTCGGAGTTTGCTGGAAGGAGGATTTTCCTTCGTTTTAGCCAAAGTAGCTAGGAATGAGAGGATAAGGAGTCTGTTGGAGATGCTCTTAGTGCTAGAGTTGTCGTGGGTTTGTCAGATTCTGATTTTCTGCTTTGTTAGATTCTAGTTTTAAAAGGTGTAGTGTATTGGGTTAAGATTTGTCTTTTAGTGGAATGGTTGTTCGAAAAAGTTAAAGACTTTAGGAAGTAAATAAATAAATATGGTATCTCTATTTGTCCTAGTCCCCCCTTATTTGCATAAAGTTCCTCCTATTTGCATAAAGTATATGAGATACATGCATTTTAATTATATAAAAGTTGTTTCTGTCAAATTTTTTCAAATATTGGGCCACCCCAATTTCCTTATAGTGGAGCATTTGATGAGGTCCCATATGATTTTTTTTTTTTTATGAGCTTTTTAGTCAAAAATCGTAGATTACTCAAGTCAATGTACAAGTGGGGAATGGAAATGTAGGAACTGTAGAGGTCCCTATGTATTCTCAAATTGCTGAGAATGTTGTTCATGAAGAGGAGAGTAGTGAAGAAGAGAGTAATGAAGAAGAGGATAGTGAAGAAGACACTTATATTGAGGGTAGGAAGAGAAGAATAGAGGACAATGGCGATGAGTCAGATAATGAAATCTATGAAACTAAAAATGACATTGCCCTAGATAACAATAACTTGTTTGATGCAAATATACAGTCCAACTTTGGAAGAGTAGGAAATACTTATCTGTCTAAGGATTTTGTGGCTTTTGAGGATGAAGAAGACAATGATGGTAACAACTCAGAGAAAAGATTTGACTATCCTAACAATTCTTCAGGTAAGGAAAGTAAAAGGAGAAGGAAATATTTAGAGTTTTGCAAGTCTGACTTGAATAACCCTAAGTCTGAAAAGGGAATGTTATTTGGAAGCAAGGAAGACTTGAAAATAGCTTTAAAGAATTATTCAGTGATGAGCAACTATGCAATTAAATTTGTGAAAAATGATAAGAGGAGGTTCACTGCAAAGTGTAGAAACTACACTTGGATGTTGCATGCTTCATTTATGCAACTAGAGCAAACTCTGCAGATTAAGAGCTTTAATGATAAACATACTTGCTTATACCCCTACTAACCCACATGTCAACTGTGTGTATATTGCTAAAAAATATTTAGATCGTATCATGGATGAGCTCAAGATAAAGTTAAAGAATTTAAGGAAGGTAGTGAAGAGGAATTTAGGGTATAATGTATTACATAGTCAGTGTTCCAGAGCAAATAAGAAAGTCATGGAGATAATATAAGAGACTTACAAGGAGCAATACGCAAGGTTGTGGGAGTATTGTGATGAGGTGAAAGCAACTAATGTTTGAAGCCCAATGAAGATAAGGGTAGAGCATCCTCCACATTTTTATAGGCTTTATGTATGCCTTGATGCATGTAAGAAGGGATTTTTGGCTGGTTGTAGACCCATCATAAGAGTTTATGGATGCCACTTAAATGGCCATTTCTTAGGGCAATTGTTCGCTGCAGTGGGGGTTGATGCTAATGATAACATCTACCCCATTGATATGCTACTGTTGAGTTGGAAAGTAAAAAGACATGGAGCTGATTTTTGGAGTTGTTGATTGGTAATCTGGGTCCTGTAAGTGACCATGGATGGATATTCGTATCTAATCAACAAAATGTATGGTTTCAACATAGGGATAATTATTATTTGATTGATGTTTGATTAATTTTTTGCACCTTTTAATTGCTATCTAATTGTTGTTTTATAGGGACTTGACAAAGCATTTGACATTGTAGTTCCTGAAGCTTAACATAGGTGGTGTATTAGGCACATGCATGAGAACTTTAAGGAAAAGTTCAAGTGCAAAGTGTTCAAGGATCTATTATGGAGTGCAGTTAGGGCTTCTAATAGGTATGAGTTTGAGGTTGAGATTCAATAAATTGAAATATTTGAATTCAGGAGCTTAAGAATGGTTGATGGCAAGGTCTAAAATATCAAGAGTTTCGGAAATATCGATGGTCCAAAAACACGGATATATCGATGGAAATATCGATATCGATAAAAATTGAATAAAAATTACGGAAATTGTGAGAAAAACTTGGAAATTTTTATTGTAACTTTAGAGAATGTTTATTTAGTCAATTGTCTATTATTTTATCACAAAAAATTAGAATAAAATGCATGGCATTGTGGGTTTGAGTGATTTAAGTTGATTATGTAGCGACCTGACAAACACTGTGTCTTTAGAAAATATGTAGTAATTAATGAAAGAAAATTAAACACACCATAATTTTTTAGTTATAATAATTTATTACAATAAATTACATATGATAAGATATATGAGCTTGGAAATATATATATATATATATATATATAAGTAACTTAGTACCACATAAAAAGAATTCGTTAAAACTTAGTATCACATGTAATGAACAATATTAAAACTCAATAGTGAATAATAATACAACTCCATAATATATAACAAAAAACAAAAAAATACAACTCCATAATAAAATAATAAATAACATTAAACATATGCCTAAATTTATCATTAGGATTTTTTTTTAATGAAAATTTATCCTAGATAATATTAGCTTGCAGAAATTTTAAAGACCATATAAATATTACAAGTCATAGCTTTATTAACAAACTCGTCCGCAGCATGTTGGATAAGGCGCTCTAGGAGGATTAGAGAGAGACGGGTTCGAGTCCCCTTGTGCGCAAAACCGCCATTTCTCAACAATTTTCATTTATTTTTCAGTTTCATATCGCGATATATAGCCGATAATATCGATATTAAAGACTAACTATGCTTGGAATGATAAGGTGTAATCTTATGAAAAGATGGCAAATAAATAAGGAGGCCATGTCAAAACATGATGAGGTCATTTGCCTTAAAATTCAAAAGAAGTTGGAACAGATCAAGATACATTAATCTAGGAATTGTATTCCAATTCAAGCTGGACCCTATGAATTTCAAGTGAGGGAGTATTTACGTGATCAACTTTTGATAAATATAGCTTCCAGGACATGTAGTTGTAAGAGATGGGATCTTAATGGCATCCCTTGTATCCACGTTGTTGCTGTCATATATCTCTATAGGGCTAAACTTGAAGATTATGTGGCTGAATGTTATCATAAGGACACTTACTTAAAAACTTATGAGCCCATCATCCATCATGCGAAAAGCTTTAACATGTGGCCTAAGTCAACTCAAATACCACTATTACTCAAATTGTTAGAAAACAACCAGAGAGACCAAAGAGGAGAAAAAAAAAATCTTGAAATGGAGAAGGGAGTTGATACAAATGGTACCAAGCTCAAGAGGTTTGGGACTGTGACTTGCACCAAGTGTTGGAAAAAAGGTCACAATAAGAAGAATTGCTCCAATCAGCCACAAGACCTTCCACCTGGTCCTTACATTGATAAAATATGAGGTCTTCCCGCCTCTTTAAAGAAAAATAAATCTAATACTTCTACAAATGTGCAATTTGTTTTTCCAATAAATGTAGTTGTTAATGTACAAGTTGGTTCAACTGTTATGGCATCTTCTGCAATCAATGTAGTTATTAACGTGCAATCAAGGCAAGTGGTTGCACCTACTAATGCACAAAGAAGAAAGCTCCTTGTAAGTTTTTTCTTGGGTTAATGACCTAAATGGTCCCTTAACTATCGCGCGATTATCATTTTGGTCTACCAACTAAAATTTTCAATTCAAACGTCCTTAAACTTTTTATAATGTACCAAAATCGTCCTTCCGTCAAAGTCTGTGTATTATTCTGTTAAATCGAGGGACAAAACCGTATTTTTAGGTGAGTATATTTAACAAAATAATACACAGACTTTGACGGAAGGACGATTTTGGTACATTATAAAAAGTTTAAGGACGTTTGAATTGAAAATTTTAGTTGGTGGACCAAAATTATAATTTCGCGATAGTTGGGGGACCATTTAGGTCATTAACCCTTTTTTTTCATAATTAATTTTACAAGTTTATTCCTTCAATAATGAAGTTGTTAGTAATTGGTGATTCCACAAGTTTATTCCCATGCAGATAAAGAAAAGTTCAAATGTGAATCCACCAAACTCATTGAATCCACTAAGGACAAGCTACTCCAAAAAGTGAATGGTTGATACATACTCTATTTTGTTATGAATGCAAACATTGAAGTTGGCTTGGAATGAAGTTGTGAATGAAGACAATATGAATTTAGAGATGAAAATTTTGTGTAGAAACTGTGACTGAAGATAGTATGAATTTGGAGGTGAATATTTTGTTATGAAGTTGTGAATGAAGACAATATGAATTTGGAAATGAATATTTTGTTTAGAAACTATGTTTGCATTCAAAACATAATGAATATTTTGTTACTTTGGAGATGAATATTTTGTGTAGAAACTGTGATTGAAGACAATATGAATTTGGAGATGAATATTTTGTAAGTTGGAGATGAATATTTTGTTTGAAGTTTTGAATTAAGAGACTGAAGTTGGTTTTGAATATATTGTTTTCAATTTGTGAATGTAACAACTTTGGGTAAATTACTCAACTGGTCCTCAAACTTATACCCGATTTACATTTTGGTTCCTTAATTAAATTATTCGTTCAAATGGTCCATCAACTCTATATTATTCACTTCATTGGTCCTACCGTTACATTCTGTCAATATTTCCACTAAATATAAGGGTAAATTGGTCATTTCATCCATCAACTCTCTTCTTCTTCTTAATATACGATAGTTCTAGCTCCACTTCATTACTCCTTGAGGATTTCCTTAAGCCCGAACTAATCATCAAAAACCATATCTGGAAATAAAGCAACATACTTTGTACTCCACATCTAGACTCTTCTAATTTATAAAAGTCACATTCTAGATTCATTTTGAAAACCTTTTTTTTTTCTTCCTCAATTCAACCAATCACCACAAATTTTCTATTAACATACAACCAAAACAAAGAAAACACAGTAGAAAATATTAAAAAAAAAGAAGCTTTTCTGCAAAAGGCCTTTAAGAACTGTGACACAACTTGCAGAAAAAATTACATTTTAGCATATAGCTAAGTCAACAACTATGCTATCAACTAAAATGCACTGCATTCAAACAAAGTAATAATGGGCAAGAAATGAATGACAAAGTTATTGGCTTACGTGAAATCAATGTTGGGTTCGACCAAAACTCGCGAATCAAATGCTCCAAAGAAAGAGACAACAGAAAGGTCTTTGCTGAACAGTATAACTGCAATCTGTGGGGACAAAGCAAGCCAGGAGCGAACAATTAAACTCTGCCTAGCCCCAATAGAACTAGTGAACGGCCTAGGAGCAAAGAATATGATAATTCTAGGAGCTTCCGAAACGCCGACACCTCATTGACTAAGCTTAGGCCTCATGATCTGATCCTTGAAGGAAGGAAGAAAGTATTGAGTAGCATACATGGAGAGACAAAATAATGCCAACCCACATAGCCAAATTGACCATAGACTCCATACTTCCGCTTGAAACGCCTGCAAAAGCAAATGAAATTTACATTCTTCTTTTGGGTTTCTTCTTCTTCTTCTTCTTCCATTTTTATTTGTTAATTATGAAAAGTCATATTTACCCTAAAATTTTGTTAAATATAACATAAAATTAGACGGTGTGATCAATGGAGCGAATACTATATAGAGTTGATGGATCATTTGAACGAAAAATTTAATTGAGGGACCAAAATGTAAAATGAGTATAAATTTGAGGACCATTTGAGTAATTTACCCTAACAACTTTTGAATATTGCTTGGAATCAAATTGGATATGTTATCAAGTCAGATTTTACTCACATAGTGATGATTTAATTTGAATCACAATTTGGTCATGAAGTTGTCTATTATATACATCTATCAATGCACACAACCAATCTCATGTCATTGCACAAAATCCTTCAATCTTACACATCCATTGCACTTTCCAAAACCAAATTGAAATACATAATTTCAACAAGCAATGCCTAAAACTGAAACTGACCAAAATTCCATATTCAGTACAACATGCAGTTCAGTTTTAAATCAAATTCATTACTACATTCTTAATCAACATAACATAAATTAGAAGTGAAAATTCACAAATGACTAGTAATAGTTCCCTAATACCATTTTCGAAATTGACATTAGCCCTTGCAATCTTTTGGGCTTTTTCACTTCATTTTTCAGCTCCTCTAATTGGTTCATTCTCTTTCATAAAATGCCGATTGTTGATCTCATCCTCCCATAGAAATCCAGCATAGTAAAGTGTTCCCTATTAAACATGCAAAAACAACACACAGAAACACATATTCCCCATTTATATCTACACAAAAATCACAAAAAAAAAAAAACTTTTGACATTACATATGTTGTATTGCACTTCCAGAATCGTTTTCCAAGACACCTATTAGTCTTTGAAGTTGTTATTCTTATTTCACCATAGCAAAATGGGCATCTTGGAGCTTGGCTAGTAGCAGAGTTTGACATTTTCGAAGAACCCAAGACTAAAATTTTCAAAGAACCCTAACCCACAATCCCAAAGTTGCATATGAAGATGAAAGGAGAGAGGGTAGCTTTTTGGTAGGCACGATTTGACGAAATTGCCCTTTCAAGTGAGGGGCACGTGACCAAAACATGACGGGCATTAAAAAAATTTGACAGAAAATCACAATTGTCCTTGAATTGCTTGAAATTAAAACTACAATGACAAAATTGACAAAATTGAAACGACATGGACCAAAGTGGTAAAAGTGGCAAACTATAGGGACTAAAAGTGATTTTTGGTCACAAAAAAGAAAAAAGAAAAAAGTAATCAACCATGATGATGTTAACCTAATCATCTGAACTTTGCATATTATATTAAGCATTAAGGGATTCCCTTTATAAACTTTTTTCTTGTCATCTTTTAAGTCACGATTGGACGGTGACAAGAATCTTTATTTAAAAATATGACGTTTTGTTTTTCTAAGCGATACTCTAAACTACTCTAAATTACGATGAGAGAATCGAACTTGGATGACAATTGACACACGACTAACCTACATTTGCAAAAGGATTAGTGCCTAGCATTGATGTTCTCACATACCATGTTAAGAAAACGAAGGTACTAAGCATTTGTTAAATTAAAGTACAACCAAATGACAAAACTAAATAACCATTATCAAATACATGAGCTACCATTATACTTTGAACCAAGAGCTTTAGAACAAAAAAACATCTACATAGGATTTAAGATTAAAACCAAAAAAGCCAAAAATAAATAAATAAATAAATGGGAAAGAGCACCAAATTTGACCCAAAAAAAATAAAAATGAGCACCGAGTCACCGACATTGTGATACCGACTCTACCAAAAGAGGATCTAGTCAATGTTTATTCATTTTTTAGCAAAAGATAACAATGCTATCCTTCTTTTCCACAAAATGGAAAATACAACTATCGGAAAATAACAAAAGCAGAGAACTCCAATGGTACATGCCAAAAGTAAAAAGCCTTTAACCGTTTAGTTTGCAAATCTTTTCCAAATTTCATGAAAGTAGAGCATTTATGCCATTTTGGGTGTACTTGGGTATTTAAGCACTTTTGTTTTCCTCAACGGGGTCTAGCCCAGTGGAAAAGAGTCTTGACTTGCAGATTAGAGGTCTCAGGTTTGAACCTCCATGACATCATAGTTGTGTGTGTGAGAGAGAAATCCTTCTCCCCTCTAATTTAGACTATCGCTTGTACTCAAAAGCACTTTTATTTTCAAATTTTGGATGACATAAATACATGCATCAAAACAAAACTGAACAAGGTTTTAGTATAAACTATGCTTAACAAGCATGATTTATGACAAAAATAAGAATCATAATCTCCATTAATAATTAACCATAGTAAAGTTATGATCATATAATTCATAGCAAAAAATTATTTACATTTGGCTAGAATCATTTTTTAATAAAATAAGAACATGATTTTCAATCATAAGCCATACTTTAGTAGATTTGTAACATATATCTTTTTCCTTTCCTTAGACATGGTGAAAAATATTCTCAACAGGTCATGATTGGTGGCCAAAATATTTGTGGCTCGGAAGACTTGCAACCTAGTAAGGCCTTCAATTTTGCTCAACTCACTGTCAAGTTTTGCTTGCAATTCACCCACTTTCTTATCAGGTGAAAGAATTTTAATCAGAACATCAATATTATATGACATTGCTTCTATGAAAGCCGCCATACTCCCGAAACCCTTCCTTACCTCCTCCATTACCTTTGCTTTCACCCTGCGTCCATGACCTGAAACACTTGGGAACTTTGTGCAAGTCTTCATTGTTGGGTACTAAATGATACATCAAACTCTGATTCCATATTCTTATCAACATTCAGATTCACATTTTCATCAAAATCATTGTCTCCACCTAGAGTTTGATCAACCTTTGCATCCTCTCGTCTAATTTCCTCTTCTTCTTCATCAGCATTGCCAACATTTGCACCAATGTGACGACACTTTCCATATATCTCACCAAATATATAGTAGAATGAAAATTATCTCCCATACAATCCACTTGCCTCCTTTATTTTCTACAATAAAAACATATCATAGAACACATAATTAATAATTCAGGGAACAATAAAAAAAATAACAAGTAGGATATGTGCAAATTTACCTTCACCCATTCATCATATACTCTTCTATCACAAACCAACATCATTTGTTCATCATGCCCACCAAAACCACTTTGAACTAACATCTCACATAAGGCAGAATACTTTTTCTTCAACGTCTTAACTTGTGATTCAATGTAGGGAGACACATGTATTCCACAACCTGGCAGTTTAACTTCCAGCATAGCCTCTATATGGCATAAGTAACCATTTTTGAAACCATTATCATCTCGCTACCTGGTGTCATGATATAATTCTTGCAATGATTTGACTAATCTAGAATCCTCGTTGGTTGTCTAAAATCGTTTATTGAGACCCCTTCCTCGTTTTCTCGTGGTCGAGTTAGAATTTATCCTACAACAGTAACAAGACTACAAAAATGTGACAAAAACCACAAACACATAACATATATATATGTAAAACTGCTTGGCTCCAAAAAGATGATTATGTAATTTGAAAAATTAGGAATGACTCACTACAAGAAAACATGCCTTTTGTGAAGACGAGTAGTCGTCACTTAAACATGTAAATCCGTCACAGTTGACAATATGTGACGCATTTTCGGCGTCACAAGGTTCGTCACCTATACCCTGTCACAAATTGTTTGACGTGACGAATTTACGATTCGTCACATACTGGTTCTATATGTGACGAATGTTTCGTCACATATAGTATCTTTGCACAAGGCCTCTTTCGTCACTTAGCGTATCTATCGGTGACAAGCCGCATTGGTCACATTTCACAGGCATTAGTGGGGAGTTGTTCCTCACATATTTATGAAAATTGTGGAGAGTTGTTCCTCATATATTTATGAAAATTGTGAGAGTGTAAGTCTCACATATAATCTGATCAGCATTCAGTTCAATTAAATTCAACTCGATTACTACCATTCCCCATTATATTCTTTTCTTGTATAATATAACAAAACAATACATTCAAGATCCGAAAGTTTCACAAGTAAATTGAACTCAAATTTCATTCCATTACATCAAAATAATTACATTGTTTGATATACAATAGTCTCAACTACATGTTTTTTTCTTCTCATAACTAGAATGTAATTTTTCTACAATTGAAAGTAATGTTGTCTCAAGATGAAAAAGAGTTGAACCAAATTGCAAACGATCCTCAACGACAACCAAAAAGAATGGATATTTTTGGTTCAACTGTCATAAAAAAGAAAAATGGTCATAAAAATGGATTTAGAAGATATAAAAGGGCAAATTACCATTAGGGAAGAACATCAAGCTGTTTAACAGAGAGATAAAAGACCAAATTACCATTGGGGAAGAATACCCTTATTTATGGCTGGGAAGCTACACACTGCCAGAAAATATAAAACATAAAACATAATACAACATTGTTAACATTAAAGTGAGAAGACAAACAGAATTAACTAAAATATTGTGAAATCCCGTATTTATAAAATTATATAATTTAAAGATTTAATATTTTTCCATTTAATTTATAAATAATATATATTGTTATATTCATTATATATATATGTGCAATTTTTAATATTAGTTTTCACATATATATATATATATATATATATATATATATATAAGAACTCATATTATTTGCATGGCAGTGTGCAAGTTTAGGTCAATCTTAGGAGGCTATATTAAATTAGGATTCTAAAAGACTATTTTTGAATAAATAAGTCTTGTGGTATTCAATATATATATATATATATATATATATATATAAGAACTCATATTATTTGCATGGCAGTGTGCAAGTTTAGGTCAATCTTAGGAGGCTGTATTAAATTAGGATTCTAAAAGACTATTTTTGAATAAATAAGTCTTGTGGTATTCAATTAATACTTTTAAATAATCTAAACAAGTCTTATGGTATTCAATAAGGACTATTATGATTTTTTTAAGAGGGTGTCCAAATCTAGTGGTATTCAATCAAGACTTTAAACAAGTAACAAAAAGTCTTTTGGTATTCAAAAACTTTCTAATTTTGAAGGAATTTTTTTTTTTTAAAATATGGAATTTGTATGACTTTTTAGTGGGAGGTATAAATACCAAACTCAATCTCAAATCTCACCATAACCCATCAGACTTTTCACGTGAATTTTTTTTTTTTGTCTATGAGAGAAGATGAACAGTTCTTCGTGAAGATAAACAGCTCTTCGTGAACAAGGTATTGCTTCCTTCTCGTGCTATGTCTTCTTGCATTTATTTTCTGTATCAAATATATGCCATGTTTGTATATGGTTTGTGCTATGTCTTCTTGCGTTTATTGTCTCTAACAATTGCTGCTATCTTACATAGACTAACGTCTTTTTGTTTATATCAGCACAGAACATAACAATTGTTTATATGTGGAGTCTTTTGTTTATATGGCGTCTTTCTGCTCCGATTATTTTTGTCTTTAGTCGCTGGTAAATTTTTGTATTCGTTTTCTATAACTTTATCGAGGACCAAGAGATTGTCTTATAGAGTTTTACTTCTACTTCTATTAACCATGCTGACATCTCGCAGCGATGGTTGCTAGGTTTGATACACGTGGACATACACTTTCCAGTACTCCCTTTCTTTCTTGGTATCCAACTAATATATATAGTAGTTTGTATTTCTTCAATGACTAATAATAAAATAGCACTCAAGAATGAAATAAAATAATTGTAGCAGCTAGTTGAAATCAATATGCTTATTATTGTTGTAGTTAGTTTCTGGAAGCAATTGTTTTCTTAATTATTGTTGCAGTTAGTTTTTGGCCATTTATGCAATTAGTTAAAAAAAATTGAAAACAACTGTTTTCGTTTAGGAATATAACACCCAACACACACACACATGGACAATTATTATTGACCACATCCTATTATAAGAACTCAAGCCTTGATTCTCTCTCTCTCTCTCTCTCTCTCTCTCTCTCTCTCTCTCTCTCTCTCTCTCCCCCATGATAAGATACGGATTCTTGTCAAAGACCTGAGATTTGCCAATAATATTTATCAAAGTTAAAAAGGAAATAGAAAATAGGAAACATGAGTGAAATTCTTTTCTTTTCTTTTCTTGTTTGGTATGATATGTATTCTTGTGAAATAACTAATAAATTCCTTACATATGTTGTAGTAGTAATTTAATGGGCGATTCACAATAAGGAAATAACAAAGGAAATGGCAAAGAGACAGAGAACTATGAATCTTGGACCATGGACGATATCAATGAGTTGTTGCATCTCTTGGTGGATGCTATCAATAGTGGATTGTGTGATGCTAATGGGTTACTTAGCAAGCAAAATGTAGAAATAGTGATACTTCCTCGTCTTAATGCAAAAATTAGGTTCCCAAAAACTTATAATCATTACTTGAGCCGAATGAAGTGGTTTAAGAAGCAATATAACAAGATGTCTACGCTTATGCGTAACAACTCTGGCTTTGGGTGAGACCCAATTACAAAGACGTTCACTGCTAGTGATGAAGTATGGAAAGATTACTTGAGGGTGAGCTTAGTTCATAATCTTTTAAATATATTAATAGCTTACTAGTTTAATACAATATATTAACGATTAATAATTTGTTCTTTGCTAGTCTCACCCAAGTCACAGTAAACTTTGAGAAAAGAGTGTTGTTGATTATGAGGATTTGAAGATTATTGTTGGGGGTGGAACTGCTACTGGGAATGGCTCCATTGCATTGGGCCTGATGATACCGATGCAACAACTTATGGGGAAGAAAATAGAGATGGTGCCAACAATAAGCTTAGTAGATCCGAGTATGAAGGGAGTTCTAGCTTAGTTGGGACCAACAACCAAGCCAAAGTTCTAGAAAATCTTTCTATTGGCATTGAGACTATTTCTGCCAATTTTGAAAAAAATATGTAACCTAATGGAGAAAAGAGAGAGAAAGAGACAGAGAGAGGGATATTTGGGATGCTATAAAAGAGATACCAAATTTGGATGACAATACTCGTTACATGGCGGGTGAATTGCTTAGTAATAAAGCAAAGAAGGAATTGTTCTTGAAGATGTCATTGGAAGAGCGCTCAACTTGGATAAAATTCAAGTTAGGATGATTTTAGTATTTTGATCATCTTGGGTTTTGTTGAACTATATTTTTGTTTGTGCTATTTTGCTTCTACTTTGGTTGAACTGTTTGGGTTATAATTTGGTTGAACTATTGTTATTGTAATTTGGTTAAACTATTTTGGTACTTTGATTGAACTATTTGGGTTATAATTTGGTTGAACTATTGTGACAGCTTTTACTTTTTTTATTTGGTTAAACTATTTTAACAGTAGCTTCACATACAAAAAAAAAAAAAAGTAAAAGTTGTCACAATAGTTTGTCACAATAATTTGGTTGAACTATTGTGACAGCTTTTATATTGTTGGTAAACATTGACAACTTTTACTTTTTTTTTTAATGTAATTATTGAAATTGGTACTTAGGTGACGAGAGGTAAATTTAATCACACAAACAAGACACAACAACACAGCAATCTTCACACACTTTAAACCTTAACCAAATACACATATGACTAGTCAACTGCTAGTCATGAACAACCACAATCAAGAGAACACACAGAGCATGCCACAAAGTTCCTACAACCCTAGAAGATTACTAGCGACAACCTAGGCACTCAGAAGGACCTGTCAATCTAGGCATCCCCTGTGCTAGCAACAACTGTGGTGAAAGTGTGTGAAATCATCATTATCATGTAAACATCAAGCAGCAGATAAAGATGACTAGTCAACCACCAAGAACACAAACCCAGAAAAATTACAGATATGCAAAACATATTTTGTTCACCCAGAAACCCACCATTGGGAAAAACTGAGAGTCATCAACCGACCAGGCACTCTACTAAGTAGAAAAAGATTCTTACAAAGGAAACACAACCAAGCTCAAGAAGCACCTAGGTTTATTTAGGAATATTAGCAATACCTCCTTTGTGAAATCTTCTTCTCCAACTTAGCAAAACTTGAAGCTCAGTTCTTCATGGCAATGACAACTCATTCTCCAGCTCGTTCATCCCATGGCACTAGCTTGCAAGCTGCAACACAGATCGAAACCAATACTTGAATTCAAAGGAGAATGACCAATTTCTTCAAGAAGCCATACTCTTGAAGAAATCAGTCTTGAATCTGACCTAGATATAAATGAGAGATGATTTAAATAGCTAGATGCAGATTCGGGTTTCAAAAGTAGTTTTTCAAAAAGAAATCAATTGGAAAAACTCATAGATGAAATAAGATGGTTCTCTCGAGGAAGAAGAAGCGAAAGATGGCAAGCCAAACTTTCCAAAACTTCCACCCAAAAGAGACGACTGCCAAATGACCAAAATCATAGACTTTACAGACCAAAAAATTTCTTAGGTCAGAAACCCACATGGTAGCAGAGAGAGAGAGAAAGAAGAATAGGACAAAACAGTTTGCTATCCAGCTGAAAATCCTATAGAGCAAGGATGACTAGTCATCATTTTTATGAAGACTGTTTTATGAAATGATATGAAATGCACAATACCTTTGTCAACTTGCTTAAACCTCCATAGAGTAGAAGTTAGAGAAGAGCACCAAGAAAGGTTTTCCTTAATCTAAACTTGAGCATGATAAATAACAAAACACATCCTATTACAAAGTTGTCAAGGGAAGCCAAAAGAAAATAGTAAAAACCATACATTAACAATCTCCCCCTTTTTGGCTTTCCTTGATAGCACACTCTCTAAGAACACTCAACCCAAAATCGAAACTAAGGAGATAATGGAGTGAAAGTACCTGCAAGAACAACTAATCTCCTAGGCACAAAAACAAGCATATTATCACATAAATTTTAAAACAATATGTAATGTGGGGTTGAGAGTGTTCTCCCCCTTGTTGATAAGGAAAGTGCAAAAAGGCAGAGAGATAGAAACAGCATACAAAAGGGTTTAACCACAAAAGGATAGGCAGATATGAACAAGGTTAACAGCACATAACTTAGATTGATGACTAGTCAAATAACAGTTGTTTAAAACAGTACAGAACATAGATTTATGACTAGTCAAATATCAGTTGTTCAAAACAGGATAGAACAACTCCCCCTATCAAAATGCACAGACTAACCACAATGTGATTACAAAATAACTCCCTTAACGAAATGCACAGACTATCCACAATGTGATTACAAAATAACTCCCACTATCAAAATGCACAACCTGTCTAGAATTACACTTCCTATCTAGAACACAGCCAAGAACAACATCATAGCTAAAAAAACCAAAGAACCACCAGAATCCACAGAGTCATCCGAGTTCTCAGCTACAAGAGACGTCGGAGGATCTACATCAAAGAGCAGCAGCAGCTGTGGCAAAAGTCGAAGAGGACGGAATGAGGCTCAAAAGATGCTGAATATACTCCTCCTTGGTAGCTAGTTGAGATCTAAGAGAGGCACTCTCAGAGGAAGACGACACAAAGGTGAGAAAGGTTCTGGAAACCTTCTGGCTAAGGGCAGCAGAGGCCTTGCTATACGGAGCAATGAGGAGGATGCCACTGATCGGACTCATGAAATACCACCCTGTTTCTCTCACAGAGACGCTGGATTAGACAAGGGAAAACAAGAGTCCCCTTGTGCTTAGTACCATTTCCTATGGTTTTGCCAAGAATGACATGATAAAGAATATCCCCAAGGGGAATTTTATCATGATTCACCATGGAAATCATGAGTTGACAGGCAGCAAGAGTGGGATTAGAATTGTTCCCAGTGGGGAGAACATTATGACGGATAAAATCCCACAAAAATTTATAAAAAGGTGACAGGTAAGACTTGATAGGCAGACCCTTAGAAGTCAAAGGCATGGATTGATCAGTGTAGGCCATGGATTTAAAAAGATCAATAGAGTAATCAGTAGAAGCAACAGCAAATTTTGCATAATCAAAACCAGGGCACGATCGAAAACCTAAGACCCGATTGATAACAGATGGTCTCAGAGTAATGGGGACTGACCTAACAATAATCTGAAACTTTGACTCCTTAGGGTCAGCAGGAAAATTAGAGTAAAACTCTTGAATTACAGAGGCATTAAACTTACCAGAGAGAGAGTTTAGGGCATGAAGGTGGTAGTGCTCCAATATTTGATTTGCAAACTCCTGAGCCGCCAAATGAACAGCATCAAACTGGTAAGACCTCTCAGGAACAAATTTCCTCTTTGAGACAACCTCATCAAAGAAGTAGGCAGCCTCAGAAGACACAAATGAAGAGGAATCTCCAACAGGAACAGAGGAAGAGGGACGGGTTCTAGGAGCCATAGGAATTGATGGAATGAAATCCACTCTGTCAGTGGATTTTGATTTGGAGCGACGGTGGTAAGTGAGGAGAGGCTTTGAGGAAGACATGGCTAGCAGCGGAAAGAAAACAAATGGAAGAAGGGGTGAAGAGACCAGAATAGAGTGAGAGGGAGAGAAAAGTCTGAAAGAAGCAAACGGAATGGAAGAGAAGGAGGAATTTGTGACTGAACTCGAGACTGACAAGAACAGAGAGAGGAAGAGACAAACGAGACTGACGAAGGAGAGGGAAACTAACCTAAAAAAGGAAAACGCAAACGACGACCTAAAAAAGTACCGTTCAAAACAAAAACAAAAAAACAAAAAATAACCACCAAAACAAAAAATGAAAAAGACGCATTGGTCAGGAGACAAAGCGGATGACTAGTCAACCACAAGAAAGATGACTAGTCAACTCAGGCAAAATTGGCACAGGCAGAACTGGATGACTAGTCAACCACAAATATGATGACTAATCAACTAAGGCAATAGCAGAACGAGCATCAAATGCAAAACACCCAGATGACTAGGCAACCATAAGCATAGATGACTAGTCAACTAAAACAACATTATGACAAACACCAAATAATATTGACCCTGTGAAAGACATGATTTTGGTTTCTAAAAACACAAGCATGAACTAGCACATATATCAAGTGATCAAAGTTGCATTAGCACAATAGCCTAGACCAAGTCTTCAACACATGAAAGAAAGTGAATGAAAAGGAAGAAAAGATTAAAACCATATGTAGTGTACATAGACAATCAACTCTGAGAGATAGACAATGAGATGTAATTCATGCTCAGAGACAAGGCATATTTAGGAAAGAAGGAGGTTTAGAGCCAAGGGACACAAGAGATGATATCTTATCTCTCTTGGAGAAACACGTATACAATGCATTCTTAAGACATGATCATAGTATGGGCTCACAGCAAAATATCATCACTCTCTATTGACAAAATATTTGATGATTTATTTTGTATTACTTGCACATCCCGAACATAAGTGCTTTGAATGGCCCAATTTTACGGCTCTTTGCTCTAGATTCTTCAATCAAACCACCTTATACCTTCCTAGAGCCGTGAGTACATTGGTCACACTTCCCCCTTTTTTTGTTTAAATTTTAAATAGATTGGCTAAGAGAGTGAGACCAGCTAAGAGATAATAACATGAACAGTCCAAAATGAAGCAGAGAAACATGGCTCACCAAGAGGACAAGATAACATGATTTAAGTCTCATCTAATAGCATCTTAAACAAGAAAAAGGATTATGCACAAGTCAGACAAATCACAAAAGCATTCAACATTCACACCATCAGAAATGAGAGATATGAACAGTGACATTTCAACATCAAAACATAACAAAATTTTTTTGACTTGACTAGGCAACTACAAGCAAGATGACTAGTCAATTGTTTTGGAATGTGCTGAAGACAAGGAACAGACCAGCTAATCAATCAATTGAGCAAAAGCCAATGGACTGCCGAAGTGTAACATGTTTCTGTAAAGTCCAAGGCCTTGGTGAGTATATCTGCTAGCTGTTTTTCAGAGGGAACAAATTTCAAAGATAAAATTTTGTCTTCCACAAGATCTCTAAAATTCACATGTCGAAGCCATTGATGCCACAAAACACTTGTTTCATTTACATCCTTGTTGCAAACTACTTCTTTTGCATCATTGACACCATCAATGCAATAGCAATTGTCCCTAGACCTTGCAACGCTCATAATCTCATTGCCACCTTTTCCAATGATTTTGCAGCCATGCTTGGAGAATCTAACTTCTACTATTCCATCATCACACAGCTGACTCACATTAATGAGATTGGATGTGAGACCCTCAACAAATCTAACATTCTTAAGCTCGGGTAAACTAGGGATACAAACAGTACCTTTTCCAACAACTTGAGACCTATGACCTCCACCAAAAGTCACAGTGCCTCCATCAAAGAGGCTGAGAGATGAGAAAACATTCTTATCCCCAGAGATATGTTTGGAATAGCCACTATCAAAATACCAAGAGTTGGTGTTTGAAGCAGCAAAAGCATTTAGTACAACAAGAGATTTGGTATGACCTCTTGCAATCCAAGTAGACTTAGGCACAATGGGAGAACTCATTTTGAGGGACACAAGTTTGGCAATCTTTGTTACTTTATTCAGCAAATGATCAACTTGATCTTGCAAAGATCTGGGATTCCTTTTAGATTTTGAAGACAATTTTCTGGTCTTATCTTTGCTATACATATGACTGGTCGAGACCAGTCAACCCACACCTGCTTGGAACAAACTTAGGTTTCATAACTCTGAACATCAAGAGGTACCAGTTTCTGAACAAACTTAGTGGTAAAACTAGACGAACTAGAACCAAAGTGATTTAATCCAAGACCACCTTTATCCCCATGAAGTTTTCATGCACCAATGGTCATAGATATAATCTTCCTATTTGTTCATTCAATTCACCTAGGAGCTGTTTGTTTGAGTTCTGGACCAATGTTACTTTCCTTGAGCACATTAACTTGATTCTCAAGATTACTCCTAATTGACACAAGAGCATCAATTTATTTTTCTAAAGACTCAAATTTGTCACTCAACTCCTTTTTGGTTTCTTTTAAGATGAGAATTTCATGTCGAAGATCTTGGTTATTGGCCTCAAGTTTGAGGCTCTCTTCTTTCAAGGACAAAGTCTCCTTAAACAAACAATCATATTTTCTTCCTAATGGTATGACATCCATCATCATGTTGAGACCCTTCAGCTCACTTTCATGGCCTTGTCCTTTCCTTTGGAATATTTTTTTTGATTGTTTGCACAGTCGGCAACATAGTGTCAATGCCTCCACATGTGAAGCACTTGACAGATTTTCTAAAATCTTTAGTGAAAGGTTTGACATCCTTATTCCTCTCATTAGATTGATCAGTTGATGGTCTAAACTGTTTCTCACTACCAGAGCTGCCCTCTCTAGCAAACTTTCCCTTATCCTTAAGAATTCTCCTAAATTTTTTGACAAACAAGGCCATCTCATCCTCAAAACGAGGATTTTTCACCACCTTCAGAGAAAACATGCACTAAGTGCAACATTTTTTGATTTTTTAGTGTCATTTTCTTCCATATTCAACTCCATCTCATAGGTTTTCAATTTTCCTACAAGCTAAGCTTAATTCCATCCATGATTGCGGTTTTCTTTGCTCTAAACCTAGATGGTAGAACAAAGAATTTTCTGAACAACAAGAAGCTCTTCAATAGGTTGATCTAGACTCATGGCTTCATTTGTGATCATCTCAACTCTCCCATAGAACAGAAATAGACTCCAGACATCCTAAGTTCTTCACAAGCACCATCCGTTTTAGTTTTAGGGTTCTAACTTGGTCATCCTTCATGAACCAGTTTATCCCAAGCTTGTTTAGCATTAGGGATGTGTTGTATATGTGCAAGACAAAGCTTACGATCGTATGCCGTCAAAATAGGGAGGGGAGTTGCAAGATCCAGCAACTCGATCCCTTTCCATAGTGAGCACACCTTCCTAGGATCTCTCTATTTGTGTTAAGAGCTGACGTTCTGATATCAATTGAAATTGGTACTTAGGTGACCACAAACAAGACACAACAACACATCAATCTTCACAGACTTTAAACCTTGACCAAATACACATATGACTAGTCAACTGCTAGTCATGAACAACCACAATCAAGAGAACACACAAAGCATGCCACAAAGTTCTTGCAACCCTATAAGATTACTAGTGACAACCTAGGCACTCAGAAGGACCCGTCAATCTAGGCAAGCAACAACTATGGTGAAAGTGTGTGAAATCATCATTATCATGTAAACATCAAACAGCAAATAAATATGACTAGTCAACCACCAAGAACACAAACCCAGAAAAATTACAGATATGCACAGACTCGGGAAAAACTGGGAGTCATCAACCGACCAGGCACTAAGTAGAAAAAGATTCTTACAAAGGAAACATAACCAAGCTCAAGAAGCACCTAGGTCTATTTAGGAATATGAGCAAGACCTCCTTTGTGCAATCTTCTTCTCCAACTTAGCAAAACTTGAAGCTCAGTTCTTCATGGCAATGGCAGCTCCTTCTCCAGCTCGTTCATCCCATGGCACTAGCTTGCAAGCTCCAACATAGATCGAAACCAATATTTGGATTCAAAGGAGAATGACCAATTTCTTCAAGAAACCATACTCTTGAAGAAATCAGTCTTGAATCTGACCTAGATATAAATGAGAGATGATTTAAATAGCTAGATGCAGATTCGGGTTTCAAAAGCAGTTTTTCAAAAAGAAATCAATTGGAAAAACTCATAGATGAAATAAGATGGTTCTCTCGAGGAAGAAGAAGCGAAAGATGGCAAGCCAAACTTTCCAAAACTTCCACCCAAAAGAGACGACTGCCAAATGACCAAAATCATAGACTTTACAGACCAAAAAATTCCTTAGGTTAGAAACCCACATGGCAGCAGAGAGAGAGAAAGAAGAATAGGACAAAACAGTTTGTTATCCAGCTGAAAATCCTACAGAGCAAGGATGACTAGTCATCTGAGAAACGGATGACTAGTCATCATTTTTATGAAGACTGTTTTATGAAATGATATGCAATGCACAATACCTTTGTCAACTTGCTTGAACCTCCATAGAGCAGAAGTTAGAGAAGAGCACCAAGAAAGGTTTTCCTTAATCTAAACTTGAGCATGATAAATAACAAAACACATCCTATTACAAAGTTGTCAAGGGAAGCCAAAAGAAAATAATAAAAACCATACATTAACAATTATTATATTGTAATGTGTATCTAGGTGATGATGGTAGCGAATTCAGGACCCTAGGTGATGAAAACTCAACTTGTTAGTGTCATTTGCAAAAAAATTACAAACGGAAAACAAAAAGGATCTAAACCACATAGTACTCTCAAGGCAAAGACTAGAATATCCCAACTAGTTGAGCACTGAGCAAAATCATTAAATTCGTATAAACCATATTGCTATCATGTATTATATATAACAAATGGAAGAATCAAACAATTGATATTTATGGTCTTCGTCTTATATAAATAAATAAATAAATAAATATATATATATATATATATATGGTCTGCGTTTATTATCTGTTTATGGCTATCATTCGACACATATGGTCTTATATATATGTATATATATATATATATATATATATTTCATTAGTGTTTGAATCAGTCATATATGTACTCATCTATTACAGAGTTTTATGCATGACCCAAGTTGTTTTCAAAGAAACCAAAAAAAAGCAAACAGAAAGACAGCTTTTAATTGTTATTATAACTTTTAGCAAAAAAACCAAAAGGAAAAAAAAACAAAGAACGATGGACAACTTCTGGTTTTTTCACATACATATTAGTTTTTTAGGCAGTAAGAGAAAGTGCAGAGACAAGCTTTTTAACCACTAGCTGACTTTTTTATGTCATATTTCATTCAAAGCATTGCCATTTATTTATTTTCAAAGCATTGCCATTTATTCATTCAAAGCATAGCCATTTTTTGAGTACTGTTCCTTATCAAATGATTGAAAAGTACATGCTTTGAGGTGCTAGTTTACATTACTAGGGTGACAGTGTGTTCTCGTATACCTTGGCTATGTGTTCTAAGTATTATCATAGAAGGTATTATAATGTTTTGTAGCCTCATAAATTGGTACTATTTTCTTCTTTTTATTGTTTTGCAGTCTCGTATAATGTCACAACTAGGCATGTATAAAGGTAATGACATAAAGGAAGAAGAAATTGATGACGAAGAAATAGGTGAAGAAGAAATGGATGAAGATATGGATGATGAAGAAATAGATGAAGAATTTTATGAAGCCATGTACATATCTGTGATGGCAATTCATGCATTAATGCATGTGCTAAATCAGTTTCTTATTATGATGCGTGGTGAACAAGTTGAACGTCCATTAACCCGATGGCGAATTACTAGCATTGGATATGACTATATACATCAAGCATTTAACGATGATCCTATAATCTTTCGACAAGTATATAGAATGTATCCAGATGTATTCAGGAAGTTATGCACAATTCTTAGAGAAAAAACACTCTTGGAGGATACAAGATTTATTTGTGTTGAAGAAATGCTTGCATCATTCCTACAAATTGTCAGCCAAAATACTCGATATTGTGTCATTCGTAATACATTTGGTCAATCACAAGTCACTACAAGTGAAAATTTTCACAAGATTTTGAAGGCCTTGAATTCAATAGCATCTGCCAGTACTGACTGTGCCAGCTAAAATAAGGGAAAGCACAAGATTTTACCCTTATATCAAGGTATGTGATAATTATCTAATTATAATAATATTGTTATTATAATATGTATTTTTCATAATATGGTTATTGTGGTATATGAGTAATTTTAGGATTGCATTGGAGCTATTGATGGTACACATATTTCGGCAATGGTGAGGGGACGAGATTTAAGCAATTATCGTAATCGTCATGGCAAGATATCACAAAATGTATTAGTTGTTTGTAACTTTGATTTGGAATTCATGTACGTTCTTAGTGGGTGGGAGGGTTCAGCTCATGATTCAAAGATACTAAATGATGCTTTATCAAGGAGGAATGGACTCAAAGTGCCCCAAGGTAAGTATTTATTTTAAATGATAAATATATATATTTTAACTTTTCATACTAATTTTGTATATATAATTAGGTAAATATTTCCTAGTGGATTGTGGATTTCCTAATTGGCGTCAATTTTTAGCTCCATTTCGAGGTGTGCGATATCATCTCCAAGATTTTGCAGGTCATGACAATGACCCTCAAAATGAAAATGAATTGTTCAATATTTGCCATGCGTCATTGAGGAATGTGATCGAGAGGATATTTGACATTTTTAAATCACGGTTCACAATTTTTAAGTTAGCGCCTCCATTTCCATTTAAGACACAAGCAGAGCTTGTGTTAGCATGTGTAGCACTACATAACTTTCTTCGCAAAGAGTGTCGTTCTGATGAATTTCCAATTGAACCAGTAGACGAATCTTCATCTTCAGTATTGCCAGTTAATGAAGAAGATAATTTGGAACCTATTGTTTAAACCCAAGAGCAGCAACGAGAAAATGCTAATGCATGGAGAGCTACCATAGCTTTAGATATGTGGAGAAATGCTACTTATGAGGACATGAAGCTACATCAAATTGGCTATTAAAAGATTGAGAAAACTTTATTGAATTTTACTTTTCTTTGTTAAAATTGTGTTTCTTTGTTATCTTTTTCATTGACTCTTGTAACTTTGAATGTTTGCTTTTATTTATTGTTCCATTCCATTTGATCCCGTTATTGCTGATGCAAGTGCCCACAACTTTAAGCAATTGACTTTCATTGGCTTTTTATTTATGGCTCCATTCCATTGTTTGAACCAAGTGTCCGTAGCCTACTAACCTTATACCTATCATAAAACCTTTGGGAAGGATAAATTCCACCATCATTTGGAAAGCTTTGGTTGTAAAGGTTGTTCCTGAAGAATTCGTGCATCATTGAATTAGACATTGCTCATCATCCAACTAAGTTGGTTCGTTAGCATCTTACAAATAAAAAATCCATGTAGTCCTTTTGAATCTTATAAATTCTTATGATATAAATCTTTAAAATCCAAACATAAAAAATCCTGAGTATAAAAAATCTTTTTAAAAAATCTTATAAGTCATTACATTCTTAAATAGTCTTTTAAAATCCACTGGACTTATTTATCCATAAATAGTCTTTTAAAATCTCAATTGAATACACCGCCCTCAGTATATTTTGATAGATATTTAAGTTGAGTGATAGATTTGGACAAACCTTCTTATCATAAATTATATTGTATTTTATTAAAAACTCAGGAGTTAAGGCTTAAAAGATATATTTGGTATTAGCATGAGGTGTTGGATCAAGAGTATTGTAGCTAGAGATGGTGCCACCATTCTTCCTAGGTGGTGGGACATGCAAAAATTGAAGATAACCTCAAGTTGTTGTTATCCTATATTGTTGCCGCCAAGAGTATTAACCAATGAGGAATTTCTTGTTGCCTACTTTTACTACTATAAATAGGAGTCTACGTTTACAAATGGTTTACTACATCTAGAGAAAGGCATGCATAGTTTGCATGAGAAATGAGAGAGAGTAAGAGAGAAAGAAGGAGAGAAAGTGGTGATGAAACTCTTGAAGCTTGGTTTGGGTGATAGTACATGAAGATAGATAGATGGGCTATCTTGCCAATTTATTTTAAAGGCTCTCATTATCAAAGTGAGTGGTTTATGTAATGTGTTCTAAAAGTTCTTATTTTGTGATAAAATATGAAAATCATGAATTATCATGAATTTGTTCTATTTACAAATATCTCTCTATTTCAAGTCAAGCATGTCTAATTTGGAGCAATCTTTCACACTATATATTTATATATATATTGATTGGAATATTTGTGAAATATGTATTATTCATGAAACATGAGAACTTCAATGTTGGGGTATACAAGGGATAGATGTACCACACCAGGACATAGGGCAGTAAGGCCAATATGGGTCACGTGGTTGGTTACATGCTATGAAGGATAATCGAGATATGAATGAATGATTTGATATCATCTGGATTGGTGTATCTTTTCATGATATTTTCTAAAGTGTGTAAAATGGTATTGCTTGACTGACATATTACATAATCTACTCACTGAGCGGTGGTTGCTCATCCATCACCCTGTTTAATTTTTTAGATGAATTAGTGGGCAAGAGAAGGACTAAATCGGTTGAGGCTGAATTAGATGAGAGTAATAGAGCTTTATTTATTTATTGTAAAATTGTAAGATTTTGGATCTATTTTTATAAGAGAAGTTTATTTTAAATCCATGTTTCGATTTCTTTTTATAATTTTTTTTTCTTATGCATCGGAGGTAGGATTTCCACCGACCCCTGGGTCCGAGGTGTGACAAATATATGCTCTAATGCTGCTAGCTTTATCATCATATAGTGCCGAAGAATTAAATAAATCGGAGAGTGAAAACACAGTAGGCCCCATAAAACATTCATAGCCTTGCTTCCATAAATCATGCTTAATATCAATGCAGGTTTGATTCACACAACAAAACCAGTTGCGGTAAGTCATTGTAAAGTAAGGGTCATGGTAAAATATTCACATCAACTTCTATCTTCTCACAAAATCTCTGAGAACCGTATAAAACACCAAAAACAAAAGTTTCAATCCTAAATTCCTAATTGAATGAGCACATACAAATCACAAAGCATAACAAACTTCATTCATTCAAGAACAAAACTCACTCCTTTTCTTGACCAAGAAAAAAAGTTCACTCCTTTTCTTGACCAAAAAAAAAAGCTCACTCCTTTTGGAACTCACAACGCAACCAACCTTCATTGGTCTTCACACAATTGACAACACTACCAAAACCCATCAAAAGAAATTATAGTCCAAAAAGAAACTCAACCAAAACCAATCAAAACAACCCAATATAGGCTCAAATCACAGGTCTTATGGTTACTTATGTTTTGGGAAGAAGATGAAGTTTCGGGTCGTTCGCGCGCATTGCCGCTGTCAAGTTTCTTCACTGTTTTGTAGTGTGGACTGTTGGGTTCGAAAATGAAAATAATTTATAATCAACAAAGCAGAAGAAAGGGCCAGCATGGGCCTATTGGGTTGGGTGTTCGATTGTCGGATTTGACCATTTCAGGTTCTTGGATCTGACCATTTTGGCTATCGTGGGAATCGCATTCGTTTCTTCAGATTATGATGGTTAGTTGTTTAGCATTGTACTTTGTATATGTGAATTGGGTATAGCTATTAAAACTAGTGTAGTTGTTTGGAGAAATTGCTCCATCAGTAAAGATTTGGGGTTCGAGTTCTAACATTTGTGTAGTGTGTTTGAATTTAACAAATTATCACTTCCTTCAATAAGAAATATCTTTAAATAAAAAAAAAACTTGGTGTAGCTATTAAAACTAGTCTCTTGAATTGTGCTCACACGCATCTTAATAGACATTTTCATCTTAACAAAAGATTGGAGATCAAATTTTTAATTCTTTTTTGCTTTTAAATTATTTATATTATAATGCACTCTTATTATTTTAAAATGAAGAATTTGTGAATCAAAATTTCTTTTCTTAAATGAAGAAAATTGGATTATTTGAAAATTTAACCATTAAGATATTTTACTTTACATATAAAGACATAAATAGATGTACAAATATTAAATAGTGATTTAAATTATGCACAATATTGTTACATATTATATAGTTTTCCATTGATTCATTTTGGCTATCACTATTTGTTTGATTCATATGGTTAGTGATCACTGTTTTGCTAAGAAGTTATTGTGCACCTAGTTTAGTAACGTAATTTAAATCTCAACGCACCCCAACCACCACTCACATTTCCTTCCCGTCCCACCAACTCTAATCCGCCCTCGTCCTTACTGAAACCCTACCTTGACATGCCTAGCCACTTATGTGACCTCTTCAACAACTCCATCAACTCATGTGTGAGTGAGTGTATTTTGACGATATTGCCTTCGATTTTTTATGCTGAAATTGATGTCGAAGATGACATTAATGTATGAAATAAGAGGATGTGAATGACATTGATTGAATTTAAAGAAGATGGAGTAAGATGATGTGTTAGGACACCATCCCCTTAAGCCTATCCTTTTTGTTCAACCTTACAAGGGCTACTGTTCTGTCTTACACGCTGAGGCTCTAGCTCTTCGTCATGCAGTGCATGTGTATTGGGGTTTCAAAATCACTTCTATTAGGTTTTTAATCTTCATCTGTCACTAATCTAATTGCAGTTTTTGTATTACTATATCATATATTTTATAATATATTACAAGAGATTAATAATTAAGTGGCAGGCCTGGCTGTAGCTCCGCCACTGTGCATGTGTATTGGGGTCGTAGTGTACTCGTTTTCCTTGTTCAAAAAACAAAAACAAGCAAGGGCTACTGATCAAACAAAAGAACGAAGAAAAAAAACAAAAAAAAAAACCTAACAAGGGGGCTGTTAATAACGTTCGATGACTTCGAGAAGTTACGGAATATAAAAGGACACAGTCCAAGGGTGTTATTGTATTTACACTTCCAACAGCCAACCAACTAACTCTCACCCACCAATCCAGACTGAGTGGATCCTACCGGCAATAACGATGTCGCCAAGGGTGTTTACGTCATTTCATCAAAATAAGTCCACAAATTCCAATTTCCTTTCTCTTTTATTTTCAAGAAAAATAAAAATAAAACCAGTAGAGCATCTCATTTCCTTGTTCAACTCTTCTTCTTCTTCGCAGATTCATTTTACCAGAGAAGCCAAAAACAAGGCGAGACCAGCCAAGAACCCGCCATGGGCCTGGAGATGGAATCCATGGCCGCCGCGATCGGTGTCTCGGTCGCGGTGCTCCGTTTCCTCCTCTGCTTCGTCGCCACCATCCCCGTCAGCTTCCTCTGGCGACTCGTGCCGAGCCCACCCGCCAAGCACCTTTACGCCGCCGTTTCGGGCGCTCTCCTCTCCTATCTCTCGTTCGGTTTCTCCTCCAACCTTCATTTCTTAGTCCCAATGTTACTCGGCTATGCTTCCATGGTCTTCGCTCGGAGCCATTGTGGTATAATTACCTTCATCTTGGGCTTTGGATACCTCATCGGCTGGTACGTTTCTTAGAAAACTAATCTTTGATTCGATGTTTAAATTTGAGGAACTGGGTTCTTTGTTTGTGAGTTGGGTAATCGAAATTTAGGAGAAGATTTGGTGGGTAGTGTTATTTTGTGACGCTGGTTTTCTTAAAATATTCTTTTTTTATTAAGTTTAATGCTTGTGATTGTATAAAACGTTATTTTTGAGGTTATGAATGCAACAAAAAACAGTTCATGTTGGTTGATTGGTATTTTTATGGCATGATGTGTAGTGTCATTTTTTATTTCTTTTATTGATGATTGAATTTGATACTGTATGCATGTAACTGTCATGCACTTGAATTAAATCGTTTTTTTCTTTTAATTTCTTGACAATTTAGATTATTTTTTAGCAGTCATTAAAGGGTTTAACGTACTAAGTTTTACAGAGCTTATTTGTCTCATTTTAATGTCACTGAACTCTTTTTGTGAAGCATTTTGCATTTTCTAATTTCAATCACCTTATGCTCTGGGAGAGAGCACAGTTGCACTATTAACAAAATGTGGAGGGCATAGAGATTTTTTTGCTTTCATTGATGCTAACATTGTTCTTTTAATGATTAATGGTCTTCAAGTGATCATACATTATCTGTAATGTGATAGTCTTTATAATTATGTATCTAGAGATGTATTGAAAAATCTTATTTCAGAATTCTTGATCATTCGTAAACATGTGTCTGTAAGTGTAGCCATGTATTTTACATGAGTGGGGATGCATGGAAGGAAGGAGGAATTGATGCCACTGGTAAGCACAATATCAGCCTTTCTAGCCGGCTTATGTTTCCTCCCTAATGTTTTATCTTTACTGGGTTATGATGAGTGTCATTCTCTTATAAGAAAACCATTAGTTGTATGTTTCGTAAATGATGAAATCCATTTCTTTTGTTACTAAAATATTGGGCTTCTAATGAATTGTAAATATGACTGAAACTGAAAATGCATATAGTGGCCTTTTTTTTTTGTAGCCATATTGGAGAAGCTATAACCCTTGTTGTTTATACCAGTCAGCTAATTTTGAATTTTCCCTCTCATATTTAGGAGCCTTAATGGTGTTAACACTGAAGGTCATCTCATGTGCAATAAATTACAATGATGGGTTACTGAAAGAGGAAGGACTGCTTGAGTCTCAGAAGAAAAACCGTTTGATTAAGTTACCTTCATTGATCGAGTACGTCGGTTACTGCCTCTGCTGTGGTAGCCACTTTGCTGGTCCAGTTTATGAGATAAAGGATTATCTTGACTGGACTGAAGGAAAGGGGGTATGCTTATGATGTTCCAGATGTGTGACTTTCCTCTTAGTTTTGTTTTTCCTGAGATTAACACTTCTCACTTGTTATTAAATATTGTTTTCAGATTTGGAGCCACTCAGAGGAAGGACTGTCTCCATCACCATATGGAGCAACTATTCGAGCTCTGCTCCAAGCTGCATTCTGTATGGCATTGTATTTGTATCTGGTACCTCAATTTCCTCTGTCAAGATTTACTGATCCCATATACCAGGAATGGGGATTCTGGAAACGGTTGGGCTATCAGTATATGTCAGGATTTACAGCAAGGTGGAAATATTATTTCATCTGGTCAATTTCAGAGGCTTCTATCATTCTTTCTGGTTTGGGTTTCACTGGCTGGACAGAATCTTCACCGCCAAAGCCGCGATGGGATCGTGCGAAAAATGTTGATATTCTTGGCGTTGAGTTTGCAAAGAGTTCAGTTCAGTTACCACTTGTTTGGAACATACAAGTCAGCACCTGGCTACGTCATTGTGAGCATCTCTCATGCTTCCTAAGTTTTGCTTTGTTGTCGGTAACAGAGATTTTTTATAATTCTCGAAACTACTTTTGAATCTCCAATCTATAAAACCTATTTTGTATTGAGTTGGGTTTTTCTTTTGACTTCCTATATGCAAATTCAGAAAAGAACTTTTCACCACAAAAAAGATTCAGAAAAGAACTATATGAATAATTAGTCCAGGTATTAAATATTTAAAGTTTGAACTACGCATAGCTTTCCTCCAGTTAGAAAATGAGTGATCATTAAACTGGACAATTTGGCCACTGTTTCTTGAGTTTTGCATCTATTGAAATTTATGGCTGAAAGTTGACTACTTTTAGGTCTGTTAAAGACTGTCACTTGTTTTCTTATATCATCAGAAATTATCAGTATTTTATTCACATGAAGCAAGAGATAACTATTTACAATAGATGCTTTATCTGATATATTGTGGTTCTGTAGATGTTTATGAAAGGCTTGTTAAACCTGGCAAGAAGGCTGGTTTCTTCCAGTTGCTGACTACACAGACCGTCAGTGCTGTTTGGCATGTGAGTATGAATTGTCTTAGAATCATCCTCAATGTGTGTATATCTTTTGCTGATTTTGTGCCCCATTTATATTTTCATTGTTAGGTGATTATGCCGCATGTATGATATTAAGAAAATTAATTTTTAGTATGTTTTTTCAAGCAAAATCTTCGACAAGTAGTTCTTCTGCACATGCATACATAGGTTCTCTGCCTCTCTTAAATGGTTTTTGGGCACTCATTCTATCGAATGAACATAGGTGTCTATCTCTTATAAATTTTAGAGATATTTAGTCATATACTCATTCTTACCACTAAAACTATAAATAAACCCTACACTATTTAATTTCCATAAACAAACCCAAAAAATGACAGCTGGCCCTATTGAATTTAATTTTAATTATTAAATTACTTTGATGCCCTATTGAGTGATTTGGGATTTTTTATGAGGTTTTTGAGTTGGGTTTGTTTTAAGAAATCAATAGCAGTTTTGTAATTTAAAGAAGTTAAAAGCCTTTTTGTTATGTTGTAAATGGGCTTTGGTTGTGTTTCTAAAGTCCATTTCATATAGGTTTTTTTATTTTATAATTTGGGCTCCTACATTGGGTATAATAGTGAATCTCCCTAAATTTTTAAAAAAAGATCAAAAGGAAAAGCAATTAACTCCAATTAGATAATTAACCAGTTGACAGTTCTCATAAAGAAAATCATATAATTTCTCAGTTTTGCTTGTATGAGTAGTGTGTGGGTTCTGATACTTCGTAGTGTTCCCTAATAGGGATGTACTTGGTGCTGATTATTTTGGGGCCCCATCCCATCCCTAGCCAAATGGGATTTCCTATGCTTATGAACTATCCAGTGACATAATCTCTGCTTCACCATCCAGTGTCATCAAGCCCAGTTTCAAACTTTAGTGCTTATCACCCATTAAGTTTCCCTTAGATTAATTAGTCAGATTAGTTTTTTTTGTTTCATATCTTTATCTACGGCATTAGTTTGAATTTTGCTTGTTTTAATTTTAAATTTATGTGTCATTCATTCTTCTTTGAACAATGTAGGGACTCTATCCTGGGTACATCATATTCTTTGTTCAGTCAGCATTGATGATTGCTGGTTCAAGAGGTATTGATTTTGCTGCTTTTATTCTCTCTTTTTTTTTACGACTTTATTGTTGAATTATTATTTTGTTAAGATAATTAAATTATATTCTTTTCAACTTCCTTCTGCAAACAGTGATTTACAGATGGCAACAAGCTGTACCTCAAAACATGGATGCTGTTAAGAACATACTGGTGTTCATAAACTTTGCTTACACTCTCTTGGTTCTGAACTACTCCTGCGTTGGTTTCATTGTTAGTCCTCTCTCTCTTTCTCAGTTTCTCTCTCTCGCAAATGCACACATGCACACACGCACTCAAAAACATACCATCCTCTGATGCTTTAAAGTATCTCATGCATCTGTCTTAAACGGTACAGGTATTAAGCCTTCGTGAAACACTTGCCTCATATGGGAGCGTGCATTTCATCGGAACCATTCTTCCGATAGCATTGATACTACTGAGTTACGTAATAAAACCTCCAAGGCCTGCAAGATCAAAGGCTCGGAAGGAAGAGTGAGGTTGTCAGCCGCAACAGCATTTTTAACGCTTTGGAGTGCTTGGAATGAGATAAAAAGAGCACTGCTTTTCCAAGTTTACTTCTCCTTGTTTCCCATTGTAACATCTGTTTTAGTGAAAATATTGAGCCTGATTCACATCTGACTTCAATGGCATTGAGTTATTCGAGTACCATCTATTTCATCTGTTTTGAAGTTCAACCTCAGAAAGCGAAAAAGCATTATTACAAAATTACAAAGAAGAAACAGGGAGGGCATAGCAACAAGAATATGGGGTGATGCTGAATATTAAGCAGCAAAAGAGGGTTGCTACGTTCAGATAATGACTTTCAGGTAAAAAAAGGAAAGGGTTGCAATACCAAGTGAAAAAACCGAAGGCAATTCTAGTAGTTTAGCATTAGCATGCACAATGGAAGACTTTGACGTTAGCTCAAGTTGCGACTGTGAATGGGAAAATATGGGCTAGGATTATACTTGGTCAAGGGTTTAATTTCCTTACATTTTAACAGAAAATAAGCATGCAAAATCAAAATGGTATTTCACTGGCTGCCAGGTATATGTTTAGGGAAAATAAGTTTTTGGATTATATTTTTATTTTTTTATAGCAGCGATATTGGGAGAGGGGAATCGAACCTAAGATCTCAGGTTCATAAATAAATGCTCTTGATTACTTGAGTTAAGCTCCTTCCAAGTTTTTGGATGATTAAAAAAAACATAAAGTTGGTACTTTTGGATTGTTATTTGCAATTGCATTTGGCTGAGAAAGTTAACAACCAATGGTGTCACTTTCAATGCTTATCACCATGTGTGAACTTTTTATGCATATAATATAAGCGAATTGCTTCACAGACACTTGTGCAAAACATTGGTGATTTGAATGGAAGCTGCTTTGATTAAAAAAAAGAAGATAAAAAAAAGAAGAAAAGAATGGAAGCTGGGAAGGCATTGGCCTATATCCACACACCATTGATTTGCTTGTTTTTGACCCAAACGTTTAAACCTTGTGCTTTCACGACCGAATGATGCCTAGAATATTTAAACCTTGGCATTGGCTATAACAAATTTGATAAACTAAAAATGATGTTCTAACCAATGAGCTTTCAAAGACGGCATATGATATGCTGTGCAGAATGACAGATAACAATCTATTCAAAAAGAAGAATATTAAATTTGCTCATAAAAGTTAAAAAAACCAATTATTTCCTTGAATAAAATGACAGCAATATCCCTCAGAAGAACCAACCACTTGGGCAACCAGACCAGACAACAAGTGCCAACTGGCTGGGATTTTCTTCTGCTGAGTTGGACTTGACATGTTCTGCTTTTCAATTCTATGTTGGCCCTTCCATTAATGTGACAAAGACTGCTTTCAGCATGAACTTTTCCACATTAATTTCCTCGGGACCCTTTTGTTTGATGTTGGATTGCGAGTTTACATGAACATGCTTAACGGCAATTCTTGAAGAAAAATAATTATCAAAAAGGGGTTAAAAGGATCCCACTTACTTGTGCATGTAAAATGCTTATTGTCATTGCCACTTTCAGCATAATAAAATTTTACCCTACATTCTCAAAGAGCCAGAGATTTTTCTTTTGTCCTTCTCTTCACGTAATCTGATTTGGATTTTCCTTTTATTTTACTTCCCTTCTTCGTACACATAGATTTATTCTCTTCACTCACTTCACTTTCTTTCTCTGCTGACCATTAGTTCTCTCTCCTTTTTCTTTTCCATTTTCTTTAGTTTCCATGGTTTACTCTATACTGCTTTGAACAGATCTCATTTCTCTCTCTCTCTCTCTCTCTCTCTCTCTCTCTCTCTTCAAAGATTTGATCATGCTTCTGTTCATCTTCTCTCTGTGAATGGCTGTTGTTAGTATTATTTGAAACTCTTTGCTTTCAAATTATAGTTTCTGTCATTGAATTTGGACCAATATAATACTTGGTCCAAGTTGCACCATCTCTTTCCAATTATTTCCTTACTGGGTTTTCTTTGATTCCACCATCTAGCTTTTGTAGGGGCCAAAGGTGCTTTCTTTTCTACTGGGTTACCTCTAATTCAAGGGAAGAACATTGAGGACTCTCAACTTCTCTTGAAGTTTCTTGTTCAACTTGTTTTTCTTTTTCTTAGACTTAGCCTCAGAACAAGATCAAGAAGAGGTGTAGATGGAGCCAATTAAGTCAAAGATGAACAAAATGTTTTCTTCAGCAACTAAGTTCTCTGTGGATGGCAAGGGAGGTCCCAATGTTGAAGACTTGGAAATCAGGCCAGGAGGAATGTTGGTGCAAAAGCGCAATGCAGAGATGAATCCCAGTTCTGTTTCAATCCCCCCAATCAAAGTTAGAGTGAAGTATGGCTCTTCGTACCACGAAATTCGTATAAGTCCTCAAGCAAGCTTTGGTACTAATTGCAATCCTTGAAACTTTTGTATTGGTTTGATTGGAAAGAAACAATTGAGTTTTTATTTTTCCTATTTTAATGAAAGTTGGTTTTTGAATTGCAGGGGAGTTGAAGAAAATGTTGGCAGAACCGACTAAATTGCATCATCTGGATCAGAAGCTGATATTCAAAAACAAAGAGAGAGACTCCAAAGAATATCTTGATGTGGCAAGAGTTAAAGATGGATCAAAAATTGTGTTGGAGGAGGACATTGTGAGTAGAGAAAGGAGGTGCGTGGAGTTGCTCAGAAATGCAAATGCAGAGAAGTCTTCCAAATCCTTAGCAGAGATCAACTTGGAAGTGGACAAGCTTGCTGGCCAGGTAATTGAATTGAATTTTTTAAATAAAAATTTGACAAACTGCATGGTATGCTGTCTCTTGGAGAAATTGAATTGCAGATTTTTATTAATTTCTTTGTTACTTTAATAGGTCACAGCTTTGGAAGCAACAGCTTCTACAGGTGGGAAAGTTGCAGAGACTGATGTGGACAATTTGATTGAACTTCTGATGATGAAGTTAATTAAACTGGATGGTATTGTTGCAGAGGGAGATTTAAAGTTGCAGAGAAGACTGCAGGTATTGTAGAATTATAGTCTCTTTTAAATTTATTTTACTTGCACATTAATCATATTATATACTAAATGTAGGAAACTTTCTGATTGTTGATTGATAAACTTGAAGGTGAAAAGAGTTCAGAATTACATAGGAGTTCTGGATATGTTGAAGTATCAAAGTTCCAAATCTAGCAGCAATGGAGCTAAAATCCAATTGCAGCAACAAGAAAACCCATTTGGCCACATGCCAAGGGACTCAAAGCCAGTTCAGAAACAACGAGCGCCATCGAAGCCAGAAAAATCTGTTCGCACAATTCCGGCACAGCAGCAACCACAGAATCATTCTGAGTCAGTTGTGGTTACAACAAAATGGGAGACTTTTGATTAAAGCATGAAGCTTGTAATCAAAGGGCTACTTAGAAGTAAAAGCCACCCTCCAATTTTTTTTCTTTGACAACAGCGTTGTTAAAACAGATATAAAAATACTTGTTGGTCGTTCTGGTCTGTTTTTCCATTCATTCCTGCTAAAAGGTTTAGGAGGTTTCTATGATGTTACTGTGTATCTCCTTTCTATATAGTTTTTGGGTTGGCTCTCTATGCAAATCTGTATATAACTTGTGGTGGATAAGTAAAAGGTATATGGGGATAAAAGAAGAGATGGTGCTCTGCACGAAAATGGAAGCTGTTAATGGAAGTTGTTATGTGGTTCCATTCGAAGAACTTTATTGTTTTCTTTTTCTATCAAAATGTATGCATTTGGAATTTGGGAGCACAATGCCAATAATAAAACTTCCAGTTCATAGCAATTTTATATCCACATATGATTAATGGAATCTTTCTGTATTGGGACCATTTAGTCATCTTTTCATTTATTTATGACCTGTTGACATTAAAATATGCAGAACATGAAGAAGATCCCTTGTTTCCTGTATGGCTGCACTTCTGCTGCAGAAAATCATAAGGCAGGTTTTGAAAACTAAAGATACCCTTCTCTTCTGATCAATCCTACAGAAAAATAATAGAAAGGCAGGTTTGACTTCTGAGGGTGTGATATGAATTTGATGATAGTGGAAGTTTGATGCCAACGTGTTTTGATAAAGAACTTTAAACAAGATTATCTGCAGATTCAAAAATCTTAATAAAATTCAGTAAAACCATGCAACAACTTCCAAGTCTCAACAACATGTAGAGTACTTAATTCATTGCAGTTATCTTTTTCATTTGTATTAATTAAATTTTAGGTTTTCTCTTTGATTTGGAATTTGGAGAAACCCAGACAAACTTATAGAAAAATTTAGCTAAGAAAACACTTGGCCTGTCGGTCAGGGCCCATGACTTTATAATTAGAACTCAGAAGAACTAGTGAGCACATGGCAATAACCATGATCATAAGTGCACCAGAGAAGTGATAGTGAAAGCCAAAAAGAAGAAAAAGAAAAAGAAAAGTGGTCACCCTATGATTTGTCAAAGTTGGGCATATCTTGAAGGAAAAAAAAGGGACAGAGTATCAAGCATCCAAAAAGATTAATGTAACTTACTATAAGGTAAATGCGCAGAAATTTTTTGTTCACAATGTCCGTTCTTTCTTTCTTTCTTTCTTTTTAAATACAAATTGATTTTGTATTGATATTGTCAATAAGATATAACCTAATATGTCGGCGTACTTTATTATTGACATATTATCAATAATAATATCGAACACTTTATTTATATCACATCGAACAATCCGTCTTTCGAAAGAAGGACTGACCAAAAGAAAAATTGGGTAAATGTGTTTGGTCAGTCCTTTAGACAACAAGTACACACGCCATACTATGACTTAAAGCATGTAAGGGAACTGAAAGAAATTGAAGGGCTCTAGCATGTCGGTTGCAGCTTTTATAGATTAGCTTTGGACCAAAGAAACAAAAAATGGGACCATTAAGTCCTTTTCTATATCATTGTCTTCCTCTTAATGCAATTTGATTTTGTAGTATGACATTTGCCCTGTGCATGATGCCACAGACTTATTAGGTATTAGCTTCCTTAATACTTTATGAATTATACGACTAGAGGGTAGTAGCTGATCCAGAATTCTAGGACCAAAGCGTCATAATATAAAAATTCCAAAATCCTTTTTTTAGAATAAAATAACGCTGAAAAATCAAAAGAAAATACTGCCATTTATAATCAGTTAATAAAAGTTGTCTGCCGAGAGCTACAATCAACCATAAGCTTTTCCGTAAGGAATTTTCTTCACTCTACCAGCTAAAGGGTACTGATGTTCCACTTAGGGCTAGTTTGGCATTCCTTTTAAAAAACTGCTTCAAAAATAATCACTTAAACACTGCTGTGAGTAGTCAAAGTGTTTGGTAAATTTTTTTCAGAAGTGCTTTTAGTATGTATAATTACCGAAAAGGGCATGATGATGAAACTGTTTGTTTTTTTCTTCATTCTTTTTCTACTTTAAAAAAAGAAAACAAACTTCACTACATAAATTTGTTTTCTTTTTCTAATTTGCACTTTTTAATTTATCAAAATTTGTAATCTACAATTAGCACACATATATTACCATAAATTATAAATTAATATTGTAACAAAAGTAGTTCTAAATATTGTTATATTAATAATAACAATGTGTTTTGAGGGCTTCGGAGGCATAACAAATATACAAAAATTGTTCAATTTTGACATTCCCAAATAGATCACTACAATATAAAAGAAGCTAATTAGATGCATTCATTAAACTTGTAGCGATGCTATTTCTCAATGCTTCCATCTCTTGTGTTCCATTGTCATTAAGACTATGAAGTTCTTGTTGTACATCAACATCCTCATCTATCTCTTCACTTAAGATATCATTTGAAGCATCAAAATGTCTATCATGTTGGGCATGCCTCCTTATATAATTATGAAGTGTCATTGTAGCAATGACTATCTTCACTTGCTTGTTGAATGGATAATTAGGCATATCTCTTAAAATTTTCCATCTTTTCTTCCATACTCCAAAGGTTCTTTCAATAACGCTCCTAAGAGAAGAATGAACATGATTGAATACCTCTTTATAACCCGTTGGTTGGCTTCCCCTACGAAAATCCGGGAGATGATACCTTTCGCCTTTATATGGTCCCAAATAACCTCTCATCTGTGGGTACCCTGCATCTACTAAATAAGATTTCTAGAAAAGCTCAGTGCAGACAGCTTGCTCCTCTGGTATAGATATATGAAATATAGAAATCTTGCCTCAATAATGGATGTCAAGCATGGTGATTCATCAAACTTATCCATGTCTCAGTTTGTTCTTTTGTACTTGGACATATTTGTTCTTATCTTTGACATTTAAATGTTCTTCTTTTGTCTAGCTTTAATCTACTCTTTTACCTAACATCCCCATAATTCTAATAACTATTGTGTGTTTGACAATATAAGCAGATGGCTTGCGTGAAAATTAAAGGGCCGATGGTACGTTGAAGGGTTCTCCTTCATCCTAATTAGGGTTATAACCCAGACTATACGTATACATATATAGATGGCTTGTACGTATAACCATTTGTCTTCTAACTAAAAGAGAACTAAAACTAAATTTGAGCTTGAAGACAACAAGGTGAGGACATTGGAAAAATCAACACGGACCTGACTTGGGGACTTGGGTTGCAATCATATATATACATATATATGATATATATATATATATAATATAGATTTTCATAGAACTAGCAAGCCTACTCTGTCTCTCCTGTGTCTTCCCCCAAAGCCCCAAGAACACAAATCCCCCAATTTCATAGAAACCAAACAAAAAACCTAATTTCATAACATATATAAACCTAAAAATCATAAATGTAATGGGAGATGAACTCACTGATAAGTAGCTGATTGTTGTCGGCAATTAAGGTCCTTGATTGAGATGGAGTTTTGAGATGCAGGGGGAGGAAGAAGATGAACAGTGAGAAGAGCAGTTTGTGAGAAGTGAAGGTCAGAGAGTGTGAAGTCGTGAGATCTATTTTTTTAGTGGGTCAAATGTTGTCATTTTGTGAAATACTTAGGGGTATTATAGGGATAATGAAACTTTCATTAATGAGAAAACCGGCTCTTTTTTTAAGCAGCTTTTCAAAGCACCACATACCTGACTTTGAGTTTTTGCTTTTTATGATGGGGGTTTTTAAAATAAGTGTGTTTTTTTGGGTTTACCAAACAGCCAACTCTTGCCAAATTTTTATTAAAGCTGCTTTTTAAAAAAATTAAGCACTGCCAAACGCCACCTTAGAGCTTCCATAATCATCTTAACACGTCATTTTGTTTCAAGGAAGGCTTGTTACTGTAAGACAAGTCAGAAACCTAAGGCCTTCTGGGTTATCTATTTCTGATAGAACCTTATGTTAATGAGGAGTTGGGTTTGTCGGTGTTACAAGTTCTGGCTCTAATCGTTTCACCTGAAACACTAGGGAGCATGGTCATTTCATGCAAATGGATTATTATTGATTACTAAGAAAATTAAAACCAACTCCTCAATAAAAGTCCGAAAAGAATAAAATCCGATTAAGAAAAAAGAATACTCGATCTTACTATCCAGTCAAGGGCAAGGTGAGATTTTATCATCTTGTTTTGGCTTCTTTATTTTTTGGGTTCTTTTGAAAAGAACATCATATGTCACACAAATTAAAGCCAACAAAACTAGCTTCAAAATTTGACCCAAAGAGAAAACTAGCTTCAAACTTTGAAGCCCAAAATAATGGGCCTACACTTCGGCCTACAATGATTTTATAAGCCCGACTCATCTCTTTTTATCTGATATAAGCCCAAATACTTGATGCTCGATGTTTTCCATATTGTTTCCTTCCTTTTCACAGTTGCATTAGTTTTATCCAACAACATTGTATTTCTTAATCGAATGATAGTTTTTTTTTTCGGCGGCATGGAATTAGCATGGTAAACTACCCCCGACTGCTACAAATTTGCTGCCAAAATATTAGTCTGCGGGGCTGACTTTTGGAGGTTTTTATAGCAATGTTAATCGCCGAAATGCATGCCTCATCCTCGTGTGTTTGATTCTGACCTCAAACGAGTAAATGCATGCATGAAATGCATGAGTTTCTAAATTAAATCAGATCCAAATATCAATTATATAATATGCATGAATCATCACCATAAGCAATGACTTCATTTTGTTGAAAGTTTTTGGCTTACTTGCCCCATTCCATCCATCCATCCATGCGCCTTGACCATTAAGAAGAAGGAAAAAAAAAAATAGTCTGACCACCTTGGAAGATAAGTTGATATTAAAATATTAATTTTAAGGACAAGCAATGATTTATAATGTGATTTTTAAAGGCGCCTAGCACATGATGTAAAGCATATGCATGCCTTTCATAAACCACACCTTTGATAAATGCATGCCTACACGCATTTCCCACGCACACATGTTTTAGAATTAAATATATAATGTGTTCTTATTGCATGCGGCAGGCCGCCCTGAGGGTGTGCAAGTGGTGCCATCGTACAGACTTTTGATTTATGATTATCATTGTATGCTAATTAATGATGTATTTTAGTTGTTAAAAATGTCTTTTTAAGGTATTAAGTCATGACAAATTTTATATTTTCTTTACCTTAGTTTGTTGTATATTAATTTACCTACCTAGAGGCATAGGTTGCTAAGAAAATATGTAGGTAAATTCATGTAACTAATACACAAGGGGTCAAGACCTATAGAGAGCAACATGTTATTTTCCTTTGAACAAATTAATTTCAAACCATAACAATTATCAAATTTGGAAATTGGTATAAATAAAAAGAAATAAATAAGCTATCAATTTGAAAATTAAAATACTAAATGATAAAGTAGTCAAATTTGAAAAAAAAAAAAAACGATGGGTTGTAGGTAAGAAAATATTAATTTGAAGGGGCTATATATGGTATTATGAGTTTGCATCTACATAATTTATTTCAGATTCTGTATATGTTGTAAACAAAAAGTTGAGATCATTATAGTCCCCAAAAATAATTAAGAACTTGTATGTATCTTTGAATTTTAATTGAAATGGCTTAAATCTCAAAAGGTTAGCATAATTGCATGTAATAAAGTATGTTGCTAAATTCGACGGGTTGGTGATTAAAGAAAATAAAACTGGTTCAAATTTCCATGGCATCATAGTAGTGTGTGTGTGAGAAATCCCCTCCCCTTAGTTTAGACTATCGCTTATACTGAAAAAAAAAAAAAACGCCCTTAAAAATATCACTACACAGCCGCAACCTGTAAAAAAGAAGAAACCAAAGATCAAAGAACCATCACATAATATAGCCAAAGCCATGGCATTCGAAGACCCAACATATATGATCGGGGAAAATTGGTACTTCATATGGTGGGTTTACATCTCAATGGCAATGGCATATCTGGGGAAAGAATTGATCACATCAGATCTAGGAATTGGTAAGGTTAATTTGTTTTTGTTTTTAAATGGTTTGAGTTTTTTTATTTATTTTTATTTTTAGGTTAAATAATTAAGTTAAAACATGAGTAATCAAGAAAAGATGATGTAGCAGATGGCATGCTTTATGCCACATAAGTTGGTATCGTGAAGTTGATAAACAAGTTAGGACCCGTAGCGCTATTGGCAATGGAAATTCCTCTTGATTACAAGAAGTAAAACAAATTAGCAATGTCTCATGTTGGGTTTCGGATGGTTTCACCCCATCCTTTGGGTACTCTTATGGTACTTCTTTTTTAATAAAACATCTTTACCCAAAAAATAATAATTTAGCAATGTGTCTTATATATTCTAAATATTGTAATGATTATGTTCAACTAATTAGACTTTATATGAGGTGCAAACTAATTCCGGCGGCATACCCAGCGGAGCCGAGTATAAAGCTCCCATAGGCTCTAGCCCACCCCATCTTTTGAGAAAAAAAAAAAATTTGGTGTTAACATCAAGCATGTTATTTTTTTTTTTTTGATGAAATAAGGGGACAAACACAAAAAAGAAACAACAACTAACTAGAACAGATCAAGCGAGGCCTAACAACTCCTAAAAAATCATCCTCCAAAAAAGAGCTAACCCAAACAGGGGCCTCATCCAAATAGCTAACCCTCAAATCTAAGTTAAAGCTCCAGTTAGCCATACGATCAACTACAACATTCATTTCTCTGTAAACATCAAGCATGTTATTAATTCTTTTTTAGTAATATTAATTTTCTTTAAAAAAATAGAACAAGTCTAATATTGCTCAAAGTAAAAATTTAGCCAATCCCTACACCTAATTTTACTATTATGTCACAAGAAAAAGAAAATTTAGCCCACCTCGATATAAATACCTGATTCCTCTCACCCCGATATAAATATCAGGTTCCGCCCACCTGGTTATAAATATTTGGTCCCTCCCACCCAATACAACACACGTTTTTATGATTTTTCTTCTCTCAAGCCAGCTAATTTCCCAACGTTTGCTTTGTTCTAATGAGCATATTAACAAGAATGATAAAGTAGTGAGTTGGTCAACCTTATAATGTACTTTATTCTAGAATTAAGGTTAGCCATGTTATTCCATGGCAGAAGATTACAAGCCCAGCCGTTGTGTCAAGGAAATATATAAGATGCCAACATTTAAACAAATAGAAGAAATATATATATATATATATATATATAATGTGATATATGTCGAAGTCTATAGTAACTAAATTGGCATATCCGTTGACTGAATTTGGCGAAGTGGCAGTGGAATTGTAAACAACATAGGGATACATGAATACTAGGGCAATCAAATCAAATTTGGCGAAAAGGACTTAGTTAAGCATGTGTAAAATGTTTAAACGGTTGTAAGAGTGTGCTGGCTGGCAGGACACTCTGGTCGACTTGAGTCCATCAACTCATAATTAGGGAATGGGCCTTGTGCATTCCAAGTAGACTTTTCCCCCAAATACAAGCAATTTGGCTCTCATCATTTCCTTTTATATTTTTGCATTTGATAAGCTCGATCATTCTTTGCCTAATTAATTTGACGTTAATTACTCCGATGTGTGAGTCTATGTATGTCACCTGGGTGCACATTAACGCTCCAATTAGACCAAAAAAAAAACAAAAGACCTAAACAGATAAATTAGAATACTGGTCCAATTAAAAGGGCCAATGATTCTATTCACTAGGCTGCCCCACCAGCCCCCTATCTCAAGGTAAATGTTGATGGTGCATGTGCATGGAATAAGGAGGAGAAGATTGGTGGGATGGGGGTTATCTAAAGCCTTTTTTTATTGAGAAATCAATTAAAAACACATTAATCCTTTCTCTGAAGCCTTATTTTATTTTGTTTTTTTAGAAATTCTGGAATTGTATTTATAATTCAGTTCAAAAAGTTACTAGTCATAAAGGGCTAATGCAAACTAGCTATAAAGAGTCATTATAATAACGGAGCGATCTAACATCAAAATTAAGACAATCAGGTGCGCTTTCATTAATGATCACGCAGGATTGAATTATGACATAGGTATCTCAACTAAGGATGGTAGTGGAGATCCGACTCCAAAATGCATGTGGTGATCCAACGTTGAGACGCGGCTGCCTGTGATGATTGGAGGAAAATTATAATAAAATTAGAGAAAAGAATAAGAGAGGAAATAAGAGGAAAGAGGGGAGGAAGAACAATGGATTCCTCCCCCCTCAAAGTGAAAACGACTCTAGGAGTGTTTTTGAGAAAGAGAGGACTAGGGTTTCACGCACCCCTCTTATCTAAAGCCTTTCAACCTACAATGTATTTGTACCAACTAATTTTTAGTCTATTGATATTTCTCTTTCAACTATTAGAAGAAAATTTAAGTTTGAATTATCTTTCTTCCATGAAAATGAAAGTATCATCTAAAGTGAGTCTCACATAGTGACTTATATGTTGAATGCTTGGCTTGGTCCACATATCTACTTTTCAATACGATAAATGGCCATGTCATATTTCACATGATTTTGAACCTTTATTGATGAATTGGATTTTTCCCTAGTTTGTTTTTAACACGAATGTCCATGCTTTGATTAATTGGTTATCTTTGATGTTCTATCAATTTAATATAAAATGTTGTCGAATTCATTAAACTCGTGAAACAAAGAGCAAAAACATGATCTCTAACATTTTTCATTGTTCAGTTTAATGAACTCGTGAAACAAAGTGTAGCAAGAAAAAGTGAAATGTGTTTTTGTTTTCATTAAAGAGGGGTCAAGCCGTGTTATCCGAATGAGAGGATGAGTCGGTTAAGGGTAACCAACCCACATCCACTTAAAATCCAAAACTTAAAACAACCCATGAATGGATGCAATTGAAATGAGATAATTCCAAAGCATTTAAGCCAAAATACAAAAACAAACTGCCACAAGAAAAGTCTGAGATAAGGAACAAACAACAACATTGATCTTGTTCCATATCCAATCAAGAAGACAAAACATAAAACAAATTGCTTCCACTAAACAAGTTAGTGCCCGTAGCACTACTAGCGATGGAATTTCCTCTTGATTACAAGAAGTAAAACAAGTTAGCAATTTCTCATGTTGGGTTTCGGATGGTTTCACCCCATCCTTTGTGTACTCTTATGGTGCTTCTTTTTTAATAAAATGTCTTTACCCAAAAAAAAAAAAAAATAGCAATGTGTATTATATATTCTAAGTATTGTAATGATTATGTTCAACTAATTAGACTTTATATGAGGTGCAAACTAATTCCGGCGGCATACCCGGCGGAGCCAAGTATAAAGCTCCCATAGGCTCTAGCCCACCCCATCTTTTGAGAAAAGAAAATTTCTGGTATTAACATCAAGCGTGTTTAGGGTTTAGGGTTATTAATTTTCTTAAAAAAAAAAAATACAAGTCTAATATTGCTCAAAGTAAAAATTTAGCCTATTCTTACACCTAATTTTATTATTATGTCAGAAGGAAAGAAAAATTAGCCCACCTCAATATAAATACCTAATTCTGCCCACCTCGATATAAATATCAGGTTCCTCTCATCTTGTTATAAACATTTGGTTCCTCCCACCCAATACAACACATGTTTTTTTTGAGTTTTTCTTCTCTCAACGTTTTCTTTGTCCTAATGAGCATATTAACAAGAATGATAAAGTAGTGAGTTGGTCAACCTTATAATGTACTTTATTCTAGAATTAAGGTCAGCCATGTTATTCCATGGCAGAAGATTACAAGCCCAACCAGTGTGTCAAGGAAATATATAAGATGCCAACATTAAAAAAAATAGAAGAAATATATTATATATATGATGTGATGTATGTCGAAGTCTCTAGTAAATAAATTGGCATATCCATTGACATAATGTGGTAAAGTGGCAGTGGAATTGTAAAAAACATGGGGATAAATGAATACTAGGGCAATCAAATCAAATCAAAGTTGGCAAAAAGGACCTAGTTAAGCATGTGTAAAATGTTTAAATGAGCAACATAAAAGGTTGGGACCCACGGCTATACCCCTTTGAATTTACATTCTTCCACTGGAGCAAAAAACATATTTACACCTCCCAAAGGTGTAAAGGTAATGTAAAAGTGGCTTTACACCCCAATTTCCACCCCAAAAAACTGTGGATGCTTTATGGGAATGGGCCTTGTCTTGTGCATTCCAAGTAGACTTTTTCCCCCAAATACAAGCAATTTGGCTCTCATCATTTCCTTTTATATGTTTTGCAATTGGTAAGTTCGATCATTCTTTGCCTAATTAATTTGACGTTAATTACTCCGATGTGTGAGTCTATATATGTCACGTATGCACACTAATGTTCCCATTACACACAAAAATGACCAAAAACAGATAAATTAGAATACTGGTCCAATTAAAATGGCCAATGATTCTGTTCACCGGGCTGCCCCACCAGCCACCAATCAGGAGGAGAAGATTGGTGGGATGGGGTTTATCTAAAGCCTTTTTCTATTGAGAAATCAATTAAAAACACATTAATCCTTTCTCTTAAGCCTTTTTTTATTTTTTATTTTTAGAAATTCTGGAATTGCATTTATAATTCAATTAAAAAAGTCATTAGCCATAAAAGGCCAATACAAACTAGCCACAAAGGGCTATTACAATAACGAAACGATCTAACATCAAAATTAAGACAATCAAGTAGGGGTGGGCACGGTACGGTACGGTATGGTATTGAGCTCGTACCGCTATCGATACCGGAAATTAAAACCGGTATGATACGGTATAGAATTATCATTTGTCAAAATTGATACTGTACCATACCGTGCCAAATCTGTATCGGTACGATATTAGTACCAATTCGGTACTAAAATGACAAAACTAAAAAATGAACCAATTCAATATTCAACATATTCATTTACCAAAATAAGTGATGCCTAAGTTATAGATTCAAAGGTTCAACATATTCAATATCCAAATCATAATCAACCAAATAAATATCCATCAACAAATTCAATATCTAAATCAACCAAATCTGTCAAAGCAAACGAATTCAATAAGAATGGAAACTATGAAAATAGTAACAAAGCAAACGTTGCATGCTTGGTTTATTTTTACATAAAGATTCTTGTTCTTATCTATAAACTTTGTCATAATACTCCTAATTTAAATTCAATGTCGCTTGAGCAGTGCAATGATTTTGACAGAGAACTTATATTTGGAACTGGAGGGAGCCATATTTATTATATCAAAAAAGGTGATTCTGTTCATTAAAGAAAAACCTCTTGTAATAAGAAGTATAAAATTTCAAATACCAGGTACACCTAAGTTGGACACCTAGCCATCTTATAATTAATTGATAGATCCATAAAGCAGTTAACAGATAGATTCCTCACACCATGACAAATGAAGAGCCCTGTATATTTGTCATCAAGTGAAAAGTCTATAGCACAGTCATGATTATGATTATAGCTATAGAAAGACAACAGTTGTACAAACGTTCAGAAGGAGGATAACTTGAGCTTTTGATTAGCAAGTGAGTAAAACTGAAAGCAAAACAAGGATATCAAGCTGTTGAAACATGTAAAGCTCATTCTTAAATTTTCGGTACTGGATGGTATTGATCAATATTAAATACCTGATACCGCTACCACACCATACTTCATTAGTATGATACGGTACCATACCGAATATCTCCTCATCTCAAATAAAACGGTATGAAATCAGTATGATTAGTGTACAGTTTCGATATTTCGGCTTTAGATGCCCACCCCTACAATCAGGTGCGCCTTCACTCGAAGAAATTCTGACATAAGTATTTCAACTAAGATTGTAAACTCTTAATAATAAAAAAGAAACTTGAAAAAACCAAGTCATAACAATACAAATAAAACTCTCATCAAGGAGAGGTGAAAAACTCTCACAAAGGAGAGGTGAAAAGTTCTCACAAAACGAGAGGTGAAAACTACACAGAGAATCTAAAGAGTTTCTGCAACTTATTCCAAACATAAGGAAACTGCAAAAAGGATGGTAGTGGAGATCCGACTCCGAAATGCATGTGGAAATTCACGCTAAGATGCGACTACCTATAATGTTTGGAGGAAAATCATAACAAAATAGGGGAATATGATAAGGGAGGAAAGAAGAGGAGAAGGGGGAGAAAGAACAATATGGGTTCCTTCCCCCTCAAAGTGAAAACGACTCTATGGATGTTTTTTGGGAAGAAAGGGGACTAGGGTTTCACACACCTCTCTTCTCTAAAGCCTTTCAAGCCACAATATTTGTACCATCTAATTTTTAGTCTATTGATATTTCTCTTTCAACTCTTAGAAGAAAATTTAAGTTTGAATTATCTTTCTTCCATGAAAAGGAAAGATCATCTAAAGTGAGTCTCAAATAGTGACTTATATGTTGAATGCTTGACTTGGTCCACATATCTATTTTTCAATGCGATAAATGGTCATTAAAGTCAGTAACAAAGTTAAGCGTCGGGAAATATAACTAATCCAAGAAAGTAATAACTAGTGCCTTTAGTCATATCATATTTCACATGAATTTGAACCTTTATTGATGAATTGGATTTTTTCCGAGTTTGTTTTTGAACACGAATGTCCATGCCCTTTGAGCCTTTTATTATCTTTAACATTTTTCATTGTTCAGTTCAATGAACTCGTTAAACAAAGATTATGAAGAACAAGTGAAATGTATTTTTGTTTTCATTAAAGAGGGTTAAGCCGTGTTACCAGAATGAGAGGATGGATCGGTTATGTAGTCGGCAGTCAAAAGGGCAACCGACCCACATCCACTTACAATCCAAAACTTAAAACAACCCATGGATGGATGCAAATGAAATTAGATAATTCCCAAAGCATTTAAGCCAAAATACAAAAATAAACTGCCACCAGAAAAGTCTGAGATAAGGAACTAAAAAACAACATTGATCTTGTTCCCTATCCAATCAAGAAGACAAAACATAAAACAAATTGCTTCCACTAAACAATGTTTAAAGGCAACAAAGCAACAACAATGTGTTTCCCATTTGACCATATCAATTAAAATAATTTATAAATGAAAAGGCACATGTTACTTCCACAAGAGTCTGTCAAAAGAAATAAACACTGGCTCTATAAAATAATAATACCTTCATACTGAATTAAAATAACTTTTCTAGCAACAACCCCCTAATTTCTCAACATATCATTTACAACAGAATTGGTCTATCTCTCTTGAAGAAAGAAACAAAATTGTATAAAATTCCCATAACAGATATTACTAAGTTCTTATCAGAAAACCTACTCCAACTAGGTCAATGTTCAGAATCATACTAGTGAATTGTCACATTTGGCCTTTTGTAATGAACTCAAAGACTCATAAGCTTCATCAGCAGCGTCTTGATCATCTTGATCATCAATAGTGAAAGTTCCTGTAGCTCCTTGGCTCTCTGGGCTTGAATTTCCCAATTGGTTCTAGCCAAAACAAACAACATGGTCACAACACATGAGCCCTGAGCTGCCAAAAGACCAAGCCACAGTCCTCTAAAATCAAACCCTGCAAAAAAACCCAACCACACAGCAACAGGCATTCCCACAAGATAAAAGCAACCCAAATTTATATTTGCACCCAGCTTAGGCCTAGCAGTTCCCCTCAGAACACCACAACCTGTTGTTTGTGGACAGTTCCCAAGCTCACACAGGCCAATAATTGGCAACACCATTGATGTCAATGTAATAATTTCTGAGTCTTGGGTGTACATGCTTGCCCAAATGTTCCTCACAGTCACAGCAAACAGCAATGCTGAAAATCCCAGAATAAAGCTATAAGATAGGCCCACAATTGTTGCAAGTTTCGCTCTTTTGGGACGGTTTGCACCAAGTTCATTTCCCACCCTTGTTGACACACCAAAGCTTAGAGAAGATGGGAAAATGTATATCAAACCTGTGGTTTGAATCAAGATTCCCATTGAAGCAACTGTTGCTTGAGGGTTAAGTAACAACCCACATAGCAAAATCATGATCTCATACCACCACCATTCTAAACAAACTGAAATGCAGCTTGGAATTGCCAAATTCATGAGACTTTTCCACCCTTCGAAGCACTCTTTGGAGAAACCACCCCAAGTTTTCTTGTATACACCTGAGATTGCAATGTAAAAAATCAAAGATCCTACGAGATTGACATTAGTCCAAACCCCGCTTAGCGCAACGCCTTTGATTCCGAGATTGAGAACACAAACAAGAAGGTAATTGATGGGAATGTGGAGAAGAATAGCCAGAGTTGCACAGAATGTGAGAGGCACAGTTATGGATTGGCTTCGCAGATAAATCCGCAGAGGGTGCAAAAGGCTTTGAGCAATGAGATCAGGAAGAGAATAAAAAATATAAGATTGGGCCTGAGTAGCAATATCATCTTGCTGGCCACAAGAAAACAAAATTCTCTTCATGTTGAACCACAAAAGTGCAATGGGTATTGAAGTTAAGAGAAGCAAAATCACAGTTCTCTGCAGAGTGAGGCCTAAAAGTTTGAATCTTTTGGCTCCATAAGCTTGGCCGCAGATGGGTTCCATGCCCATGGCAAGGCCAGAGAGAACAGAGTACCCTGTGATGTTGGCAAAGCCAATAGCAAGCGAACCACCAGCCAAGGCAAGCTCTCCAAGGCGGCCAAGGAAGAGCATGGAGATCATTGTGCGTGAGTAGAGCAACAGGCCTGTTAAAACCATTGGAAAAGCTATGTTGGCTATGCATTTGGCTTCTATGAGAGCCAGAGACAGATGGGTTTTCTGGTTTTCTTGCTCAAGTTTTGGGTTTTCAGGGATAAAAGAAGCTAACTGGTCCATAGGTCTAGATTCTGAGAGAGAGAGAGAGAGAGAGAGAGAGAGAGAGAGAGAGCGATCAGAGAGAGAGAGAGAAAGAGATTGTTAGTTCCATTGGGTATGCGTAGAAGAGTGTGCGGGATTTTAAAGGCAAGGTTTTGAGGGGTCTATTGGAATCATTGGATTTGGTAGAAAAAAAAAATTGAAGACTTTGTTTTTGGACGGCTAATTTGAGATAAGACTTGGATCTTATTATACAGCAAAAGTTTCAAACTGAAATTCTTGGCAGTTTCAAGCGTCTTTTTATGACCAAAATCATGGCACTGTTTGGGGTCTGCAGGCTCAACAGTACTTGCAAATTCCAAATGGACCAAAAGAAGTGAATGCGATGGCCACAATTAAAGGCCTAATTTCTTTTTCCTAATTAATACCAGTCAAAATTAATATTAATAAGTTATTTATTTATTTATTTCTATTTTATGATTCATTAAATGGTTCTGTATTAAAGAGGCATGAAGAACGTTTCCTATTAAAGATCCTTTTTGCTCAACACAATAGTGAGAAGGGTCGGGCAGTTTTCTGCCTATTTTTAAAGAGACAGGCTTGACTTGCAGAGCATCTAAACTAGCTCTAAAACTTAAATAAACATCAATGGATGGAGCTATTCATAAATAACACAAACCCACATTGTTTAAAATCTCATTTGGTTGTAGGGTATACTCACAACAGTTCAAAGGGTTGTAAACATTCGGTGTTTTTATTTTCAAGGCCGGTAAAATGTATTTTTTTTCCACCGTAATTGCAAACTACATATGTTTTTTGTCTTATAGAAGTGAGATCCACATATAATTCACTTTTTAAGTTTTAAGTCTTATCGTTTGTTAGAGATGTGATCAATGATATAATCGGAGAATACGGTACAATGTCATTATTATATGTGACCACTATAAGCTAAGATGAATCGATTATAATATGATATCTACTATGAATATATGATGTGGCCGGATAAATAACAAAATTATTATCTCTAAAAATATATCAAAGCATGTAACAAATCAAAGATACATGCTTTGTAAAAATTCATATATTTTAAAATTTGGGAGGGGAGAAGGAGGGGATGTGGCGTGCTCGCCCTAACTTAAAAGAGGATGTTACTTGTCTGATTAAATAAATTTAAAGAGGGGATGTTACTAGGTTATTTATTTTTAATCAAGTGGATGTTACTAGTTAATGAAGAGAAAAGAATGTTATGAAAGCGTAATAAGAATAAATCTATTTGTTTGGGGTTCAATGGCTAGGCTACATAAGGTAAATCTGTTTGGGGTTCAACTACCAGTAGTCTAGGCTACTGAAAGTACACCGATCTTCCCCCATGGCAACATTTGGCTAGACGAGCCGAATATTTATCTTTCTTCGAATAATTTTAGAGTAAGTAAATTTATTTATAAAATTTAATCACCAAATGATGTGTCGCAATACATTTTGTAACATCTTGTGTTGATCCATCACTAAAATATTCTTTATCTACTTATTAGGATTTCGATAATGATCTGGTGACATTATAAAGTGTAAATAGAACATGTTAACAATTTATGTTAAATAATAAGGGTTTCATATTTTTAACTTGAGTTGGGCTGTGGCTATTTACATCAAACATAGATTGTTAAAATGTTCTATTTACTAGCCTCTCCACACGCGCGTTCGCGCCGGTGAGAGGCTTTTGTTTAGAAAATTTTAAATTTATTTTAGAATTAAAAAAGATAATGGGTAATTATGTTCCATAAAAATAGGATCCATTATCTGATTTTTCTTTTAAATTTTAAATTTTTTTAATATGAAAAAGTGTGAATTTACCATATTATCCTCATTTAATGTTTGCATCAACCAAGAGCATTTTCTGGTATTTTGAATGTTTCACCATTTTCTACCTTTTGCTTTATATATATAGATGAAACTCTACATGATATTTAAAAATAAAATAAAAATTCATTCTGGGCTATACAACCCAATATGCACATACGTCCCTGCTTGTTTGTATTTTACATGTTATAAAATTATGAGATTATGAGTGAAGTGAAACTTAAAATAAATAAGTAAAATCGATTACTGCAACCTTATTTAGTGAAAAAAATTTGATAAACACATTGTATTGGTTTTTTCCGTTGTATAAAAAAAGAAGTAGGTTTTTTCCCCATCTTCCATAATTATATTAACTTTTTCTTCAACCAATTATACTTTCTTAACTCTACCAACTTTTCAAAATACTAAAATTTTCTTTTAACGTTTTTCAATAAAATAATAGGCCCCTAGATCAAACGTGTGAGCATTCTCCACAGAAAAAATTATCATGTGTGTGAGCCTCACATTTTCTTTTCTTTAATCCCTGACGGCCAGTCAAATTAGGTGTCAGCAGGTCGACAAATTGTTATGGCATGCACAATTTTTTGTCTTTTTGAGGTTTGATTTTTAATAACATTCTATTTTAATTTAATTTAAATTACGGAAAGGGAGATTCGAACTCGGATATATGGGCCTATTTATGTGTCTAAGTACGACTCGGTATGTCTTAGAAGATTTATAGGTTTAAAAATCTAATTGAACTGTTAGTGAAGAATATAGTGACAATTGACGAAATTGTAGTTGTCCCAACTGAAAATGAATGAGCACCCAACTCTTTTAAATTTTTTTTTAAAACAAAAGTGAATCTCAGGCTAAGGCAAAACTTGGGTGAGCTTAGCTTAATTGAAACCCCCCAAGTTCTAGTAGTAGTGGCCAACCATAAAATAAAAAACACACGCACACACCAATCCAACTTCAGTTAGGTTAGTTAGATAAGATTGTAACGAAAAATAAGACAGGACAGGACTATAAAATTCACAATCTCATGTTCATTAGATAATAAGATGAATTAATTAAGGATTTCAACACAAAGAACACCCCTAATTATCTGCCTCCTAATCCTAGTTTAAGAGCCTAATCCATGCACTCTCCTTGATTAACGACCTGCCACAATATAAAATCAAATTGGAAACCAAACCCAGAATAAAAATCCCCAACGATGTTACATATCAAACATAGATAATTATTATGCATTACAATTGGAAGTACTAGGCGAAGGTTGTCCTTGGTGCATATGCTAATGCTAGCTAGGTATAGCTTGGGGGGGTGCGGCGTTTAAACTTGAAAAATAAGAGGCCAGTGGGAGATGGTGAAGCCTAATTGGGCGGTGGCAATTGCTTTAGGTTAAAGCAAGGCATTATGCATGCATTCCATTTTGCATGCCATTTCGAGTTGGAAGCATCGTCTTCGACTCTTCGACTCTTCGACTGTTTGGCTTTGATGGGACATGAATTGGAATGGAGGGAACGTACGTATATGGTCGGCACATTTATAGTAAAAGAAACTGGCCGACGCATTTTATGTACATATATATAGCAGAATAATTGGTGCATGCATGCAATGACAAAGTCAAGAATTTGTTGACGTGTGAGTTTGTAGGGGAAGAAACTCATTATCTCTCTCCCAAAAAATACTCTACAACTCTTTTCACTTTGATCAATACTCTTGAATTTAAATTTTAAATCGAACATTAGCGAATTCAAAACAGCCTTCACATGGTATGCTAGCGATGTTACCATGACTTACAATTATTTTTCAGCGCATAATCCGGTGCGGTGTAAATAACTTATTATGCTTTTACAAGGATAACTAAGTTAACTACGGTTTGCACGCGACATAATTTTGACTATAAGGACATTATTATTTATCGCCAAATAAATAAGTACGTAGGTGGTCCAATCCAAACTCCCAATGATGCGGGAAAGTGATTGTAGCTCGTACGTAAGCCACGAAGTAGAACTCTTGGAAAATAAAAATTCAATCATAATTTCATTTTTAAAAAAAATAGAAAATTTTCATTTTACAAGCTTTAATTTCCAGTAATTAAATTTAATATCGAGTGCCCCGATAGCGAATTCTAGATTAGCGTGTATGTGTGGCTTAGTCATGTTTTGTACCCAATTGCTGTCAAGGCTTGTTGAGAGGCATGCATGTGGTCCAACACTCCAACTTTGAAAGACCATCTCAATCATATGCAAATCACATGCAGAGAAAAATCTAATAATCCATGTTCATATTGTCACTTGACCCAGCAAAAATACACTTCTTGACTTGAGGGATGGCAGAATGATCCCTCAATTTGACAAAAATTTTCATAAATAAATACTTGTTCAAAGTAAACACATACAGCTACATGAAATTAACGATAATGATTTTTCTAGAAGCCTTACTTGGTACTCCTTGGGATACCTGGCTGGGTCGGTTTTGTGGAATTTTCTCAGAGATTCAGCCAGCCATGTCAACAGTCGGTAATGTAAATGTAAATTTGTCCAGAGGAAAAAGAGAAGTCTCTCAACTGTCAATGGCGATTAATTTGGATTGTTATATAAAACATCATATGCATAAGGCATATTCAACCTCATTTATTTGACCACTGTGACAGATTTGTTTTCTATCTTTTTGTGGGGATTTTTCTTGCCGTATCCCTATGAATTGTTAAACCCTACTGTTGGGGGGCACTCTTCTTCCAATTTCTTCATGAGAATTGATCTGGCACATAAAGCAGACTTAAATGTTGACCCATCAAGTTAATTCCTTCCAACAAACTTAAGGGGGGTTGTATTTAATTATAACTTTTAAAGACTTTTTGTAAGTGACTGACTGACTTTCATAAAGTTGACAAATTCTTAATGACTTTTACATACTTTCTAAAGTTAGTGATATACGAAATTTTATATATACTTTCATATAGAGTTTTACGTACATTTATCTACTTTTTTTTTAATATTTATTTTGTGAATAGTATTTATCTTTTTAATATTTATTTTGCTTCTAATATTTATCTCCAGCACCAGCACTGATAAATTTTGGATGCAACTAGCAACGTGCAACCAACTAGATTGGAACTGCAGCCTCAGCCTCCCAGTATATAGCAACACTAGTTATATCCTATAAGTCATGTGGGTGATACTATTACAAACTCCTCGTTTGATCCTTTGCGCTCCAAAAATAAATGTATTAGTTCCTAAACCTTTTTTTTTTTTTTGGGGTGGAAGAATTGGTAAATTGATTAAACCAGGGCGCAAATAAAGCACCAGATACAACCAGGCAAGAGTCCAATGCAGTGGGATTACACTACTACATTTTACAGATTGCGCGACGAACAAATTTTTGTCGCGCAAAGAGCAATCTGGTCGCGCAACTAAATGAGCGACAAAAATCTTGTCGCACACATTCCGTCGCGCAAAGGTCATAAAGAAAGCGTTTGTGCGACAAATACTGTTCATTGGTCACGCGAAAATAGCGACGGGGAAAAATTTGTCGCACACACCGTACGTACGTCTCTCCAACCCTTGCGCGACAATAAATTTGTCGTCGAGCTAATCCTTGCGCGACTGACAAAATTGTCGTGCAGAAAATTCGGGACGAGAGAATCCTTCGTGTGTCAAATGTGTGCGCGACGAAGATTTTGTAATCGCACGAATCTTTGCGCGACGACAAATGTTTCATCTCGCGTTTTGTTGGGACGAGAGACATCTGTGTGTCGCAAACATTTGGACGACGAATGTGCGATGAAGATTACATTCGTTGCGCAAAATATATTTTCAGATTGCAATTGGCGCGACGACAATTTTTCGTTGCGCAAAATGATACATATTATCTAATTAAATATATATTTTTTTAATAGTTTGTTAAAAAAAAAGTAGGATATTTTTTTAATAAAAAAAATCTAGAAAACCAAATTTCAAGGAAAAAAAAAAAATATAAACATATAGAATACAATAAAAATGTTTCAAATATAATGAAAAATAATCAAAATAATGTTCCGAAATCTATGTCGTTGCGTTTGGAAATGCGGCTCCAAGTCCGATATGATCAATAGGGCATAGGTCCGTGGCCATGCTCGGGCTGGATAGAGTCGAGGTGGACAAGGGACTAACAATGGAGTTGGAACGCTGGACCGAACGATCGATGCTAGAACCTGTGACATCTGTGCCATTTGGGTACTATAAGAGGCGAAGGGGCCTTCACTCGCCACCTTGATACCAAAGCAATACTTGGTTTGATCTGCGACGATGAAGGGCCTACAGGTGTCCCGCCACCGGCATTCCCTATCCCGCGACAATATGTCCCTGGCCTCCTCTCGAGAGTTTGATCCAAGGTCTCTGGCAGATCTGAAACCCCGTATCTTGTGGAGGATCCACAGACTCGAGTGGAGTGTCAGGAGGAAGCTGAGAGGCGGATTTATGAAGAACCATCTGCTCCTCTCCACCATCGTCGCTGTTTGACATAATATAAAATATTAATTACAATATTCGTATAGTAATTATGAAACTTGAGTGCATAAGATAAAAATTAAAATATAATAATACTTACATGAAGGGACTTCGCCAACTCATTGCCAGCTCGAACATAAACATCGCCAAAACGCGATTTCGGGAATTTGATCCCCCCTGAATTGAGCAAGAGAAGAAAAATGTTAGTACGAAAAAAAAAATATTAATGACATTAAAAATTTAATATAAACAACTTTGTTACCCGCCGCCGTGCCTCCATCCTATATGAGAATGGCCTGGAACCCAAATGGTGGAGAAGCATCTTCTTGTTCCTATTGCCTTATTTGCTTTCGCCGCCTTTTGTTATACAAAAAATAAACGTGTTAGTTGAAATTGAAATGAAATATAAATAAATAAATAAATATTAGTAAAAACACGTGTAATAATATTGAAATGAATTTTAAAAAAAAAATTTACCACATAATCGACTCTAAAATGACCTCAAAGTCATGCCCAAACTATCCTCCCGCCTCCACTCCTTCGGGCAACCCTCTTGAAGAGCGACCTGCGGATCATCAAATGACTAGAAATGGTGGTGCAGGTACGCCACCGACTCGTCATCGAGGTCCTCTAAATTGTAGTTCGTCTGCAATTTATTAATTACATATATTAAGTAATAGAAATATAGAAAGTTTGAAAGAAAAACATTTAAATGGTAGGATACATACCGACATGACCTTCCAAGACTTCTATTGCATAGGGCAATAGGTCCGAACGACATGATCAACGTCGTGGGCCAAAGAGCTAGGCAATTCAGTCGTTGGTGCAACCCAATGCTGCACGCGTATCCGATGCGCTAATACGATGTTGGTCATTCGGTGACTTCGCCGTCTTCAACCACGACAAGGTCCCAGAGTGTTCTTCTTGGCTGTAAAGAAATAGAAAGTTTATTGTTAATACTAATCATACAAAAATGTTGGACAACAACATATGGAGTTCAAGGCAATCTTTACCTGGCTATGATCCCGACGCACCAGTACCATCGGTCGATGTTGTGTCACTCATGCTGGGGGGGCGGTGACGACGTCCAGGCACTAAGAGGTTGTGCCACAGATGACTGATGACGCCGAGGCATGGGAGACCGGGGATCATGAGGCAACCGCTCTATCTGTGCCGGAGCAAAGTGATAGCAATAGGCTCACCGAAGGAGGCGAACTCTGTCGTGGTCATCGCCTTACGGCTTTGAATAAGGTTTGACATCTTGGCCAAGGAAAAACATGTAACATTTAATAAATTTTTTTTTAAAAGCATGTAACATAGTTAATCTAATTGGGTTAATGTGTAATGAAATAAAAATAAAAATTTCAACAATTAATATATAAAAAAAAATCAGAATTATTAACATAGCGATTCCGAAGTATCCGGGACTCCGATCGAAAATCAATCGAATCCTATACGATCCTAGAAATACACGGAACAACATACGTGATTTTTAGTTCGATACAATGGTCCGAACACATTAAACTTCAAAATTGCACAATAGGCGAAATCCGTTCGACACTGAAACGGTAACTAATTTCATATCCGAACACACCTACGCGCTCGTGACAACTAGGGGATCACAGTGGGACACAACGTCCCTCTGCTATAGTACACACGCACTGGCAACGCATGGAGTCCAAAGCGATAAAGATCGCCGGAAAATTCAGAAAATTACTGGCCAAGTTTCCTACCCTAGGCTCAAAACAACAATTGGAGCCACTTTAGTTCTTGGGTCTACCCCGAAAAATGGCCGGAAATTGAAATCAATAACCGGTCGATTTATTTTCTACAAATTCACATACCAAAACAAATAAATTCATACAATCTCATCCAACCATCAGCTAGAGCATAAAATTTAGTCTAGAATGCATACCTCAATCGTCGGGTTTCGTGGCTCGAGGAGAGAGAAATCAATCGCTAAAATCGAGCCAATTTCAGTGGTGTTGCGCGACGGAAGGGCTGGGCTTCAAGGGGTGGTCGGCGAAGGGCTAGGTGTAGGTTATTAACTGGCAGGACATGGGAGTTATGGCGGCAGGGCAATCGGGAGAGAGAGGGAGACGAGGGGAGGAGATAGACCAAACCAGTGTCTATCGTGTTTTTCAAAAAATTACAGGCATTTGCGCGACGAATAAATAAAACCGTCGCGCAAAAACGTCACGATGATCAAAATTTCAGACCCTTGCGCGACGATAAATTAATATTCGTCGCGCAAAAACGTCACCCCGCCCAAATTTTCAGACGCTTTGCACGACAAAAAGAAAAACAATCGCGCAAGGAAGTCAAGCCGCCAAAAATTTCAGCCCTTTGCGCGACAAAAAAGAATCATGTCGCCGATGAACCTAAACCCTAAAATTTCAGACCCTTGCGCGACAAAAAACAAATACCGTCGCATAAGGATGGCAGGCCGCCAAAAATTCCAGCCACTTGCGCGACGTTTTAGTTCAAATCGTCCGCCAAGGACCCCAAACGACCCTAAAATTCTAGCCCCTTGCGAGACGGTTAAGCACGAACCGTCGCACAAGGACGCCAAAACGCTCCAAATTTCAGACTCTTGCGCGACGACGAGTTATCCGTCGCGCAAAATGAAAACCCTTCGTGAATCCTAAACCCTAAACCCTAAACCCTAAAGCCACAGTCATACCATAATGCGACGAAGCTTCCTTCGTTGCATAAAGACGTTATGCGCGACGCAGCTTTAACTTTCGTCGCAAAGATTATATGCGCTACAGCTAGCTCCGTACCACAAAAGTTTGCATGACAGTTTTCTCGCTTCGTCACGCAAAATTGTTTAAAATTATATTTCTAAATTCCCCTTTAAATGGAAAAAAAGTGGATGTTACTTGCCATTATTTTTAAAAAATGATTAGAATGTGGATCATAAGGTCTGATTTGAATTACAATTGACCATTTTCAATTTAACAAAGACTTAATTACTCATCGACAACATAGCCGGTATATTATGAAGTTAGAGTACATTAACTTGTACAAACTCACCACAATGTCAATGAGGCATAATGTTTATATACGTATTGCTATATACATATATTTCCTCCTTGTACACACATACATTATATAGATGGCATGCACATAGATGTATATTTATATAATAAAAAACCTTCATATTTATATATACATTATATATTTATATAATTGTACAACATATAAATTTTATAAAATCGTATTAATAAATTCCCTTAAATATGCCATTATTTCTACACACACGAATATATATATATATATACAGATATACAGTGTATATTGTAACTTAGTATAATGTATTATATACATTGTCTATATTTATATATTTATGTATATATCTTTGTGTGACGACGTAAGCATTTGTCGCGTAAACATCTCTTGTGCGATGAAGACTCCCTGTTTGTCGTGCGAAGGTTCCTTGAGCGATGGTGCAAATTTAGTGGTCGCGTAGAACATCTTGCGCGACAAATTATATTCTTTGGTCGCGGAAAGCCCTCTTGTGCGATTTAGTACACGTTTCGTCACAAAAATATGTTAATTTATTATTTTTAATTTTAAATTTTTTATAAAATTTTTTATAATAAATAATTTTTTTTTTTGCTCAAAAATAAACAAATAATCCAATTCATACATTTAGAAATTTTTTGAAGTTGAACTTGGAAAAATACTGATTATACAATTTAAAATATGGCATTAGATTTTTTTATTTTTGTTTCAATTATAATGGAGAATAATTACATTGACTATGCTTTACATGTTTCTCATTTTCATATTTTTGTTCTTCTATTTCACTAAGGGAATGTTAAAGTTTGTTTTAATTTCTCAATTTCTTTTGTAGGCCAATTTATTTTAATTTCTCATTTTCTTTTGAAGATTCTGCGGTACATATATATTCAAATACGCATATTTGGCAAAAGCTTTACATAAACATAATTAACTTACAAAAAATTACATTGAGTATGTTTTACATGGGAGGTGGCAAATAAATTATACTATTCATCATTTGAAGTATAATAACTTTCGTTATCGTTGCTATCTTCACTTTCGGTCTCCCAATCCTTCTCCTCTATAACTACATCATTGTCAATGTGGTGCCCCACTGCAACATCGTAGCGCGGAAGATCACCGAGGCCAATTGTAATTGACTGAATCGATATTTCAAGAGACTCCTTGTATCTGAAATGGTTCTTGTATAACACTTGTATCTCGAAGAGTTTCTACATCATTTTCCATTGAAGATTCTGCGCGTTGGTCAGCGACGTTGTCGATTGGGTCTATTTTTGGTATAGCATAGACATTCCTCTAATCCATTTTTTAAACAACTTTCCAACCGCTTCCTGCTTTAGGGTCATCTAGATACACAATCCTGTGTAGCCATGTTTGCCAAAATGTAAGGGTCGTCATCATACCAAGTTTTGTTAATGTTCATAGATAGTAAGCCATGATCGATTTTAACACTTCCCTGCCTACTTGGGTTTGTATCAAACCATCGACACTTAAATATGATCACTTGGTATCGGTCTTTGTAAAGCAATTGCACGACAGTTGTAAGTTTGCTATTGAAATCAATGTCCGTACTTTCGCCTCCCCCTGGGACATGGACACCGCTGTTTTGTGTACACAACTTGTCATCTTGTGCAGTTCCCAAAAACTTAATGCCATTAACATGACGACCCAAGAATAATTCTGCCCGAATCGGCCCGAACGCCAAGTTATATAACTCTTCACTGTAAGTGGGGGAATTCGATGATTTCAACTTATTCACCTAAAATATTGTACAAAACAGAGTTTGTTAGTTTGAGAATATTAAATAGTAGAATATATATGTGAAAAACAATTATAACTTACATATTCTAAAAACCATTGTGGAAACAATTCAGGTGTTTCTTGGCATACAAATGTGATGGATGTTCTCGCTTCATCATCTCCTCATGCTCATCTAAGTATGCCATTATCTCATCACAATTGTTGAGTACAAACCAATGCGCTACCTTCATATCATTTTTGGAAAACGACTCTCCTCGTGCAGGATCTTCAAAGGGTCGTGCGCTTTGGGCAAAAACAAAAGTTTCTCATTTCTCACACCTCCGTCATTATTGCGCTGAGGACGATTGAAAGCCGTCTCGACATCTTTTAAATACATTCCACAGAAAGTAAGCGACTCATATTGAATCCATGCCTCTATAATTGATCCTTCGAGCTTCACCCTGTTGCGTATAGTATATTTTAGCTCGCCAGGAAGCCTGCAAAAATAAAACGATTCGATTCAAATTAGCAAGCGTGAGATAATGATACATAAACAAATGATGAGGAACAAACGTACCTTTCTATTGGATACATCGAACGATAGTTGATAGGACCAGCAAGCAATGCCTCTTCTGGCAAGTGAACTATCACGTGGATCATACTTGTAAAGAAAGCTAGAGGGAATATCATCTCAAACTTGCATAAGACTTGGACAATGTCATGCCGCAACTGATTAATGTCTGTCTTTCGCAATGTTTTCGCCGTGAGTTGTGAAAAAAATCTGGATAACAACATGATTGGTTTCACTACATCTTCCAGTAATAGGTGTCGAATACACACAGGAAGTAGGCATTGCATAAACACATGACAGTCATGGCTCTTTAGTCCAACAAATTTACCCCTGTCAACATTTACGCAACGCGCAATATTAGAAGCATCCAATTCATCCATAAACCCCTTCGTATGCCCATTCTTTCCAAATCAAGACGCGCTTTGATCGCATCCTTTGTCTTGCCCTCGATATCTAGAATCGTGCCCATCAATGTGTCAAACACATTTTTCTCAAACATGCATAACGTCAAGATTATGCCTCAATTTTAGTTTTGACCAATATGGGAGCTCAAAAAACATAGACTTGTGCATCCAGTTCAAATGTGTAGAAGGTCTGAGCCGACTAACTGTTTTTCTGAACGGAGCAAAATCAAAACGGTTAAGCTGTTCCAAGATCTCATCACCGGACCATTCCCTCGGTCTGAGGCAACGCTCTGTGTTCCCGTCGAACGCTTTATCCTTTGTCGGCCACTTATGGTCTCATGACAACCATCTCTGATGACCAAGATAACAAAATTTTCTAGCATGCCAACTAGAAGTTACATCTTCCTTACATACAGGGCATGCCATTTAACCCTTCGTGCTCCATCCAGAAACTATTGCATATGCGGGAAAATCATTCACCGTCCACATAACTGCTGCCCGCAAAGTGAACATCTTCCCAGTCGATTTATCGAACGTGCGCACATCGTTTGTCCGTAAATCCTTCAACTCATCAACCAACGGCCTTAAGTACACATCGATTGACATGCTAGGATCCTCAGTTATCAAAACAGTCATCATCATGTATTCTTTTTTCATGCATTTCCAAGGCGGCAAATTATATGGGAATACAAAAATTGGTCAAGTGCTGTGGTGTTGGTTTAAAACCCGTATAGATTGAATCCGTTAGTGGCAAGTCCCAATCTAACATTTCGGAAATCAGCAGCAAACTCGAGGGACGTTCGATCGAACTCTTTCCATGCCTCATCATCTGCAGGATGTCGCATCACATCGTTGTCTGCCCGTTTTCCTTATGTCATCTCATGTCTGTGGCAGTATGCGTCGACATATACAATCGCTGCAGCCTAGGTTTCAGGGGCAGATAACGCATAACTTTTTGTGGGATCTTTGTCATTCTATTCTAAGAAGTCATTTTGAACCTCGACTCATTACATATATGACATGTATCCAATTTTTCATACTCTTTGTAGAATAACATGCAATTGTTTTTGCATGCGTGAATTTTTTCATGACCCAATCTAAGGCCATTCAAGACCTTCTGCGCGTGTCTATGGTCTTTTGGCAAACAATTGTTCGTCGGAAGCACTATCTTGAAAAGGCCTAAAAAGTAATCGAAACACTGATTCGACATACGATACTTTATTTTTCCATGCATTAGTTCCATAATGACCGTAAGAACGGAAAAACTATCCCACCCCGGGTATAACTCTTGGTTGGCATTTTTTAACAGTTTTTCATACTGTTCGAACTCCGCATTGTCTATTGGTGTATGCATGTCATCTTCCTCTTCTTGATTGATGTTGCAAATGGAAAAGCATCGTTTATAATATCCATGACTTGTTCATTATGATCCAAAATAGGTTCAACATTGTCCACTTTTGTGGCCCTTGAAGAGGAAGCTTTGTCTAATTGTTCCCTGTGATGGTTCCAAGTGCTATATGTCTCGATCATTCCACTTCTTACTAAATGAAATCGGACATTTTCAATTGTCTCCACAACGTGTTGTTACACCTCCTACACGGACATCGAATTCTAGTTGCACCCGGGTTATGTATACATGCAAAGTCAACAAAATCATCGATTCCATCCAAGTATTCCTCTGCGCATCTATTCGGATTCTGTATCCACCTCCTGTTCATAATTCCTGGAACCACAATCAAAATACAACAATCACAACCACTTCATACGCAATCATAAGGCCTCTCATTATGCCTCCAGTAAGAATCCTATCCCATTCGGGAATGCATAGTCATGTCACGTAATTTACAGCTCCATGAGATTAGATTTCGATGTGGATAAATTCCGGTAGCATCTCGATACAGTTCTTGAGGTGTACCGTAAGTACAAAATACCTACGTACCACTTGAAGAACGATAAAGATGACACCGAAATCACCACAACCGAAACCTAATCCTGTAGCCATAAATTACGTGACATTCCTATGCATTCCCAAACTGTCTAAATAATAAGACAATTCAAGAAATAATTGGATCGCAGTCATGTATTACGCATCCATGCACAAAATCCAACTACTCTCAAAAGGGAAACTAAGTTTAATTAAAAATTAAAAAAATATGTATGAAGTTAATTTCAATTAACTTCGTACATTACAACACATTGTGCTCAGTCACACACAATTTAACCACAAAAAATAACATAACAACCTAAGTTTAACACAATGTAATTAATTTAAATTATTCAAATATAAAACAAATAAAATACATTCTCAATTGTTCTCCACCAACTGCTAATCACACCAAATATCTCTACAGAGAACGAAATTAATAGCATTAGTATGATTTTACATGAATACACGCAAACTAATGACACAATATACTCACCTACTAATTGTAGTGAATTCCTAGGAGGAGCAGTAGAGGAAGCGGCAGCAGTAGAGGCAGAAATTCTCGCCTGCCCTCGCCATGGCAAAACTCAGATTTGAAGAAGACTAACCTTTGCGCGAAAAAGATAACTCGTCGCGCAAAGAACATATTTTGTTGCGCAAAACTCCAACTTTCGTCGCGCAAATTCAAAATTTCATCGCGCAAGTATGAGCCGACATCCAACTTTAGCGGGACGACAGAAACTTTTCCATCGCATAAGTTTGCATCGCGCAAACGACAAAACGCATCGCGCAAAATCAAAATCCCGTTGCGCAACAAGCAGCCGACATCTAATTTTACGCGACAAAAAGGTCCATTGGTCGCGCGATTTTGGTGCCAAAAAATAATTCCAGTGTTTTTTTTGCGAGACGGAAAATCTCTCTTGTCGCGCAAAATTTCCTTTTGCAACGAATATATTCGTCGCGCAAGATTTTGGCGCCACATAAAAATTTCCTTTCTCACATTGCGCGACGTATCTATTTTTCATCGCACTATGTGTTTTACGGGACAATAGTTCTCGTCGCGCAATTGTTTCGCGCCAATAAAAGTTGGCCCGCGTTTTTTCTGCTTGGTTTGCGCAACGATTTATTTTTTTCGTCGCGCAAACTGTTTTTGAGCGATGAAACTTTTCGTCAAAACAACTAGATATATATGAACCAATGAAATATTATCACATATGATCAATTGGGATAACATTAGTTGGAGATAAAGTTAACACCTCTAATAATATTCATGATTATCAAAATATGAAGATTTGAATCTATCATTCAAGTGGTTGATATAAATTGGGCCGTCGGGTACACAATGCATAAGCCTAATATAAGTTTGGGCATCTAGGGCACAATTGACAATTTGAAGATAAATCAATTTTAAAATAAATAAGCTTAATCCAATCAGACACATCAAAAAAGAAATCCAATATCCAACAAAATTTTCCAGACCGAAATTAAACCTAAAAAGTTTACAAAAATTTATAAAACATAGAGAAAATCTAAAACAAAAACAAACTTTAGGCACTCTGTCCGCCTTGCCCTTGCCCATGGCAATGCCTTCATCTTTAACCACATATTTCCTCCAAAATGGATGATTCTCCCACACAGTGTGCATTTCTTCAATTGGAACTCCTTTCGTTTCGGGCAACAATTTGTAGATAAAAATGCTCATCACCACCACACAGACTGAGAAGAAGAAGAACAAGCCAAACTTCATGTGGCAGAGCATGGCTGTGAAGACTTGGGCTATAGCAAAGGTGAAGATCATGTTGACGGAGACATTGATGGCCTGAGCAGCAGACCTTACTTCAAGTGGGAAAATTTCACTGGGCACCAACCATCCTAGAGGTCCCCATGACCAGGCAAATCCAGCAACGTAAACACAGATCAAGAGCACCAAGGGAACAGCAAACCCTAGTGTCAACTTTCCGGGTTGCCGCTAACCCCAAATTTAACACCATAGCAATTCCAACACCACCTAAAATGCCAACAAAAGGAAAAAAAAAAAAAAAAAACCATGAAATTGTGATTTTTTTTTTATGAAATTGAAGAAGTAAAACATAAAAATAGAAGAAAATAAAACAAATAGGGAAATAAAAAAGGAACTTGTACCCTTTAACATACCTGCATGAGGAGCATTTGGCAACCACCCTGTAAGAAAAGGTTCCTCCTTCCAACCTTATCAACAGTGAGAATTGAGACAAATGTAGCTAAAGCATTAACCAGATTGGTGATGACAGCGGTGACATGAGAGAAGCACTCGCTTCCAAACCCCATTGTTTTGAACAACACAGGAGCATAAACGTGATCACGTTCATGCCGGTGAGTTGCTGGAAGGCGGGGATGCCGATTGCAAACACAAGTCTGGGGTCTATATTTCCTGCTCAACAAGCTAACCCATGGGTGTTTTGTTGAAATATAATCCTGTTCTGCTGATTTCTTAGAGCGAAGTCATGTTCTGCTGATTTCTTAGGCGAAGTCATTTTCTATTTTCTGTTCTGTCTATTTTAAATGATGTAATGAGAACCATTAGATCATAGTCTAGGTGGATTCTCTAGCTTAGATTTGGTATGACACGTGTAAGCACCTAATAGGGTGACAGTTGTAATTCTGTTAGAAGAGAATCACATTTCTCTCTCATCGACACACTATGTAAGCTGCAGATTGTAAGAATTCAATAGAACAGTGCCTTCCTCATTTCTCTTCATTCTCTCTAGTCAAATCTCCAAAATACATCTCTTCCTAATCTGAAAATACATATACAAACTAAGAATTCTAACATGGCCTCAGAGCCAGGTTCGATTGTTTGTTGGGCGTGAATCTGTGAAGATCGAGCTGGTGTTTGGCTCAATGACGTTGAGCTCACTCAAAATTTCACTAAGCTTTTCTAGTCGCGTCTGATGTCTAACATGGCAGGATCAAGCTCTTCTCGAGCCAGACACCGCTTTTCAATGGAGAAAACTATGAGTTTTGGAGCATTCGAATGAAGACCATTCTGAAATCTCATGGACTGTGGGATTTGGTTGAAAATGGTTTTGATGCTTCAGATCCAAAGAAAAAAAAAGGAAAGGAAGAAGGATCTAAAGCTGCTGAAGAAGAGAAGTCTATAACGGCTGAGATTTTGATGAAAGATGCTCGTGCACTTGGACTGATCCAAGGTGCAGTCTCAGACCAAATTTTTCCCAGAATAGTGAATGAAGAAACCTCAAAAGGTGCATGGGATATTCTGAAGCAGGAGTTTAGAGGCGATAAACAGGTACGAAGTGTGAAGCTACAAGGCTTACGTAGAGAGTTTGAATACACTCGTATGAAGGATAGTGAGTCATTCTCTAGTTATGTTGCTAAACTATTTGATCTAATTAATCAAATGAAAAGTTATGGTGAAGAGTTACCAAGAGAAAGAGTTGTGCAGAAATTACTTATTAGCTTGCCTAGATCTTATGACTCTATATGTTCTGTGATTGAGCATTCAAAGGATCTTGACACTCTTGAAATTCAAGAAGTGGTTGCGTCTCTCAAGAACTTTGAGCTCAGGTTGGATAGGCACACTGAAAATTCCACAGAAAAGGCTTTTACTAGCCTGAACATAGAGAGTAAAAGCTCTAAGAATGGAAGTTCTTCTGGAGGTAACAAGTCTCAGAGGAACTGGAAGGGAAATGGGAAGAATTGGAATAACAAGTCCAATTCTAATCCCAAACCAAATGCATCAAATGATGGAACTAAAACACCTTGCAAGCACTGTGAAAAACTGCACTATGGTAAGTGCCGGTTTGAAGGAAAACCAAAATGCAGAGGATGTGGAAAGTTTGGTCACATGGTTAGAAATTGCCATGAAAATCAACCTGTGCAGAAGGTGAATTATGCCAATCAGCCAAGTAATCGAACATTGTTTTATGCATGCAATGCCGTGATGATGTGAAATTGAACAATTCTTGGTATGTGGACAGTGGTTGCAGAACTACATGACTGGAGATGAAAGGCTATTGATAGATATTCAAGGGATGTAACTTCCAAGGTGAAAATGGGGACCGAGAGACAGCCTGTTGTAGGAAAAGGCACACTTGTGATAGAAACCAAGACAGGCAGAAAACACATTCAAGAAGTGATGTTGGTGCCTGGTTTAGAAGAGAACTTGCTCAGTGTTGGTCGATGATGGAACATGGGTATTGTTTAGTATTTGGAAAGGGAATGGTGACAAGATTTTTGATGATTGGTTACTGCAAAATCCTATAGCTAAGGTTCCAATGACTATCAATAGGTGTTTCTCTCACAATGGTACCTGCTACTCAGTTGGTGCTGAGAGCAAGTGTGACTCACAGTTTGCAGACTTGGCATAAAAGGTCGGGCCATCTTAATGATCAAAGCATCGATGCCGCAAATCAAGACATGGTTCATGGACTGCCTAGTCCGGAGAAGGATTTTGCAGTTTGTGAAGGCTGCAAGCCGGGAAAGCAAAGCACAGAGACTCATTTCCTCGCAGAATCTACTTGGAGAGCTCAGTTTCCACTTGAATTAGTCCACACTGACATCTGTGGTCCTATGCAGATTGCATCAATGTCAGAAAACAGATATTTCATGTTATTCATTGATGACTATACAAGAATGGCTTGGGTTTATCTTCTCAGAAATAAATCCAATGCTTTTGAATGTTTCAAGAAGTTCAAAGCAATGACAGAATTGCAGAGTGGACACAAGGTGAAATCACTTAGAAGTGACAGAGGTGGAGAATTCATGTCAAATGAATTTCTTGCATACTGCAGTGAGGCTGGAATACAAAGGCAATGATCAGAGATATTCCCCTCAACAAAATGGAGTTGTTGAGAGGAAGAACAGGACTGTAATTGAGATGGCAAAGTCTATGCTACATGAAAAGAGACTTCCATATGAGTTTTGGGCAGAAGTGTTCATACAGCAGCCTATCTTCTCAACAGGTGTCCTTCTAAGTCTCTTAAGAAAATGACACCATTTGAGGCCTTCACAGGAAGAAAGCCAGGTATTGCACACTTGAAAGTGTTTGGATGCCTATGTCATGTGCTTATTCCTTCTGTTTTGAGACACAAGTTGGAAGAAAACAGTCACAAATGCATTTTTGTGGGCTATGGATTGTGTGAAAAAGGCTATAGACTGTATGATCCTAAGGCTAGAAAGATTATCTTGTCTAGGGATGTCTATTTTGATGAAGAAGCCTCATGGACATGGGAGAATCCTAGCAATGCAGATGTGAGAATGCCTATGCCAGATGGAAATCAAGGTACTGCAGAAACTGAACAGAAGGTATTAGATGAACAATCTCAGTTTTTGGATACTCAAATGCAGATGGAAGAAGAAATTGCACCTCAAGGGGAAGAAATGCTTGATGAGACTCAAAGGGTTGATCACACACCTCACAAGTGGAGGAGTATTAATGACATCATGACACAATGCAACATGTGCATTGTAGAACCTGACAGCTTTGAAGAAGCAGATTTGGATGAATCATGGAGAAGTGCAATGGAGGCTGAATTCGAGATGATTAAGAAGAACAATACATGGAAATTAGTTGACAGGCCATTTGACAAACCAGTAATTGGTGTTAAGTGGGTCTACAAGGTCAAACTGAACCTAGATGGTACTGTGCAGAAGAATAAAGCTAGGCTTGTGGCTAAAGGCTATTCACAGAAGCCTGGAATCGACTATAATGAGACATTTGCCCCTGTGGCAAGACTTGACACCATCAGAACCTTGATAGCCCTTGCAGCACAAAAGGAATGGAACCTATTTCAACTGGATGTGAAGTCTGCCTTTCTCAATGGCATTCTAAAGGAGGAAGTTTATGTTGAACAACCTCAAGGATATGTTCAAGAGAGCAAGGAAACCAAGGTGTACAGGTTGAACAAGGCTCTATATGGACTGAAACAAGCCCCAAGGGCCTGGTATGATGAAATAGATGCCTATTTCAACACTGCAGGTTTTAAGAAGAGCTTAAGTGAAGCTACTCTCTATATCAAAACAAGTGACACCTCAGGTATTATCATTGTCTCACTCTATGTAGATGACATTATATATACTGGAAGTCTGTCCTAAAATGCTTGAAGAGTTTAAACAAGATATGATGCAACACTATGAGATGACAGACTTGGGTATGTTGCACCATTTTCTTGGCATGGGAGTGGAACAAACTGATAAGCATATTTTCATTCATCAAAAGAAATATGCCATGAAAATTCTTGAGAAGTTTGGAATGAGAGACTGCAAGTCAGTGGCAATTCCATTAGTGGTGAATGAGAAATTGTGTAGAGAAGATGGAAGTGAAGCAGCAGATGAAAATGAATTCAGACAGATTGTAGGGAGTCTGCTTTATCTGACTGCCACAAGACCAGATGTCATGTTTGCATCTAGCTTGCTTGCTAGGTTTATGCACAATCCCTCAAAGAAACACATGGGAACTGCTAAAAGGGTGCTGAGATACATACAAGGCACATTAGATTTTGGAATTGAGTTTGCAAAGGGGAAAACAGCTACTCTAATTGGGTATTGTGACAAAGGATCGGGCTGGGAGTGAGGATGATATGAGGAGCACTCAGATATGCCTTCACACTAGGCCTGCATGTTCTCTGGGCTTCCATCAAGCAAAACACAGCTTGCTTTATCTACAAAGCTGAGTATGTGAGCGCCGCAGAAGCAACTTCACAAGCTAAGTGGCTCAGATTTGTGCTTGAAGATTTTGGTGAAGAACAGGTAGAAGGGACTCCAATTCTATGTGACAACACCTCTGCAATTGCAATGGCAAGGAATCCAGTTCATCACCAAAAGACAAGACACATCAGCAGGAAATTTCATTTTATAAGGGAAGCCATTCAAGCAAAAGAAATCGAACTGGTGTACTGCAAGACAGAAGATCGATAGCAGACATTTTGACTAAGGCTCTGCCTAAGGATCGGTTTGTGAGGTTGAGAAGCTTGCTTGGAGTGAAATCAGCTAAAGGATTAGAAGGGAGTGTTGAAATATAATCCTGTTCTGCCTGATTTCTTAGAGCAGAAGTCATGTTCTGCCTGATTTCTTAGGCGAAGTCATTTTCTATTTTCTGTTCTGTCTATTTTAAATGATGTAATGAGAACCATTAGATCATAGTCTAGGTGGATTCTCTAGCTTAGATTTGGTATGACACGTGTAAGCACCTAATAGGGTGACAGTTGTAATTCTGTTAGAAGAGAATCACATTTCTCTCTCTGTCAGACACACTATGTAAGCTGCAGATTGTAAGAATTCAATAGAACAGTGCCTTCCTCATTTCTCTTCATTCTCTCTAGCTGAAATCTCCAGAAAATACATCTCTTCCTAATCTGAAAATACATATACAAACTAAGAATTCTAACATGTTTTACCAACTTGGATGCTTCACTGGCTGCAACTAGGTCATTAAACTCCTCATCAACATTAGGAACTCCTCTGAGCTTAAGAAGCTGAGCGTTGGCTTCCTCATGCTTGCCACGCTCGACCAAGGAGTTTGGTGTATCAGGTAAAAACAATGCTCCAACTATGATTATAATGGCAGGGACTGCAGCACCTCCCAAACTCAAACGCCATCCCCCACCGCCTTTGATCTTGGCAAAGAAATAGTTAAGCACACCAGCAGCAAGGATTCCAATTGTGATCGACAATTGGAACATCATGTTGAGAGCACCACGGTATTTAGATGGGGCTGTTTCAGAGACATAGATCGGCACAGACTACTCAAAAAGAATATTAGAAAAAAGGAATTAGAATTTGTAAAAGTACGCGAAATAACAAACTGGAAGTGCAAATAACCTAAAATTCTTAAAGTACAATCTATGTATCAAAAAAGAAAATCATAATCATGGGTACCTGATTGGCACATCCAATACCAAAACCAAGAAGAAGACGACCAACATAAAGCATCCAAACAGCATTAGCAAAGGCATTGACCAAGGCACCAGCCAAGAAAAGAACTCCACCCAAGATCATTGTGAGCCTGCGACCACACACTCTGGTTATAGTTGATGCAAAAACGCATGCAACCAGAGCAGCCAAATATAGCGAAGATGTGAAAAGTGTAAGTGTATGGCTATCAAATTTGCAGTACTGATCATCGGAAGGCTTGATCGAAGACTCTTTCTGGTAAACCGCTGGAAAAAACTGTTTCAAGAAAGAGTCCATGGATGTCACACCGCCTGCATAATCACCAAATCAATTCGATGTTATGTATATTCTTATAAACAGTGCATGGTAATTCTAGAAATTAAAGTACGTTTCACTTCAGCAGCAAGGCCAATGAAACAGTTTCAAAAGTACTTTCCAAACCAAACACTCAAAAGCAAAATCACTTAATTTCTTAGCCTAGAAGAAAAATTAAACTCATGCAAAAACTTTAAAAAAAACTTGGGCTTGAAAATTAAAAGAACTCGTAAACATTTCAGCTTTTTGGCAAAGCTCGAAACCAATCAAGAAAAGACCCTCACCTTTCACTGGCGTGATCTTTATATCTTGCTAGCGTACACTCAAAATGGAATTTGGGTTTGAAACTTCAACTTCTGCTTTGGAAACTCCAACACCCATAATCCAAGAATAGCTTTATGTCCAAAGTCCACGAGAAAAAAAGGTTTTTCTCCCTTGATTTGACAAGGACTTCCACAACAGAAACGCACCAACCACAGCCTATGAGTGTGACTAGTTTTGCTGTGTGACAGAGAGCAGCTGTCGGACGCAGCTTGTTGCAACTTGTAACACTAATTGTTCAAAAAATTTATATTCTAATTTTCACAAAGTATTTTTTTTATTTATATCTTCAACTTCAAGGCTCCAAAAGCACAAAAAATTCTTGCATAGAACTTTATCAAGAGGAGACCACGTGTAAGAGCATGTCCAGCGCCTAACCCAAATTGGGTGAAAGGCTGCCAGGGTGAGCCCGAGATGGCTCCAGCGCAGGGCCCGTGAGCGGTTTCATGGTGGGTCCCACGAGCCCGAGGAAGCCCAAGGGCAAGTCTTGCTCTGCTGAAGCTCGAAACAGGACGTTACGCTGGCGCCACGCCGACGCCAAACAAGACGGTCAATTTTTACCGCTGGCCCGTGAATTACACTCTGCCAACGGTAAAAAATTTGACTTCTTGGCGTCAAGGCCAACGCGACGCCGGCCACCGACGCCACCAATGACACCTCAATGGGCGCTTGCCACGCGGCGCGACAGGCGCTTGGATGGATTTTTCAGAACTGACGGTCCTCGCTTTTTGGCTAAAAATTGCAAAAAAAATCGAAAAAATTCTGAAATTTTTTAAAAAATACCCAAAAATTCTGTATTTTTTCTCTATAAATACCTAACCATTTTATTTACTTTCCACACTAAATCTTCATACCATTTCTTCTCCATCCAATATTTTTTACTCTCCACTCACATTATTCACTTTCCACACCAATTCTTCATACAAACTTTTCTCATTTCAATATTTTTTTATCTCCACTCACATTTTTCACTTCCACACCAATTCTCCATACAAACTCTTCTCCTTCCAATATTTTTTACTCTCCACTCATATTTTTCTACTACTTTCCATTTGTATAAAAAAAACGAATGGCATTTTCTGTTGAAGTCGGAGGCTCGTGGTCAACGAATGAAGATATTGCGTTGTGTCAATCTTGGGTGAACATTAGTCATGACCCTATCACGAGCAATGAGATGAAGTTTCATCACATGTGGAGCAAAATTCATGGAGAATTTTGTCAAAGATCGGGTTCTATTCGGACCGAAATGGCATTGTCTAGTAGATGGAAACTTCTAAATAAAGAGTTAGGGAAATGGAGAAATGCCTTGACAAAAGCAAAGGCGAACATTCAAAGCGGTCAAAATTTGACCGATGAGGTAAAATATTTATAACTGCCATTTTAATCAATTCAATGTCACTTTTTTTTTATTGCATATTCTATTTGTTTTTCTTGCATAATTTTTTTTTCTTGGTGCACCTTTAATTTGTCTATATTTTCTTGCATAATCAATTTTATTTTTGCATTTCAAAATAGTTTATATTTTCTTGCATAATAATTTTTGTTTCTTGCACTTCCAATTATTTATTTTTAATAGATGATACAAGCACAAATGTGGTTCGGTGCCATGGGGCAAGGCAAAAAAAGTTTCGTGCATTTCCATTGTTGGGAAATTGTGAAGGATTGTTCGAGATTCAAAATTATTCCCACCGGTCCGCCGGTTGTGATGAATGAGACGCCACTCCACGATTCGACATCAACCGATTCTCCATTGGACTCTCCAATGGAAACGGAGTCACCATTTGTGCCACGTCCGCCGAGACCTATTCGGAGAAAGGCGGCAAAGGCCAAGAGAGGGGGCACATCGACCAATGAATGTGTACAATTATTGGAGCAAATAGCTAAGAGCACCTCACTAAGAATGGAGAGAGACTTGAAAAGAGATGAAATGGACGTGGCACGAGAGGAAGCATTTGTTATTCAACAACAAAAGGCACAAGAAAAAGACATAGAAGATAGAGAGATGAAAATCATGGCCATGGATACGAGCCATATGTCTCCCGAAACAAAGGCCTATTGGAAGCTACGACGAAGAGATGTGATGAGAAGAAAACTTTTCCATGACGACGGACCTAGCAATATGGATTGGTTAAATGATGAAAACCATTAAGTTGTATTGAAACACCTTTGCCATATGGTGTATTGTTGTATTATCCTTTAATTTGTTGTATTGTTTCCTTTTTATTCAATAAAAAAAGCATTAAATAAAATGACTATTTATTCAAAACATTTGAGCATCAAAACAAATATTAATTAAAAAAAACCTTCATTTATTGCAAACAACACGCAAAACAAACCATACATAAAAGCATAATAATAATAAAAAGCATAATTTCAAAAAACACCACACACAAAATAAAGCATAATTAAAAACAAAGCATAATTCCAAACAAAGCACTAATCTTGACTTCATCCATTGTGATTGCCTTTCATCTCCCACAAGTGCTCGACCAAGTCACCTTGACGTATCTCGTGAACATATGAAGATTGCATTTCTTGATACCAATCAATCATGGGGTTGTTGAATTGACCATCCCGAAGTAATTCGGGCTCCAGGTAGTCCATTTGGTCCAATCGGCCTTCATATATTCTTGTCAACGATGTGTTAATTGGATCAGGTTCAAACACCTCGAGCGTCCATAGTCATACTCATCATCCACAATCATGTTGTGGAGGATGATGCAAGTGATCATAATACTTCTCAGCACCTCCTCATCGAGCATCCGAGCAGCACCTCTAATAATTGCCTAACGAGCTTGCAAGATACCGAAACACCTCTCCACGTCTTTCCTGTAACCTTCTTGAAAGGAAGCAAAGTTTCTTTCCTTCTCGGATTGAGGATTCGGAATTGTTTTCACGAATGTCATCCACCTAGGATAAATTCCGTCGGCAAGGTAGTACGCACCAGAGTAAACGGTATTGTTGATTTGGTACATGACTGGGGGGAATGACCTCGCAATACCTCGTCGAACACCGGGGATTGACCAAGGACATTGAGGTCATTCTGAGATCCGGCAACCCCGAAGAAGGCATGCCAAACCCAACAATCGATTCCCGTACTCTCATTGCCAAGCAGGGACAGTTCTTCCACCGCCAAAGTGCATGCAATCGATGCTTCCAATCATTCCTGGGAAACCTCGAGCCTCGCCTTTTTGTAGAAGCCATTGCAGGTCTCTTGGCGTGAGTTTGCGAAGGTACTCCTTGTGTACAAATTTTCCACTGCATCACAGAATCTCACCAAGCACTCTAGGATAGTAGATTTTCCCATCCTTGCAATCTCATCCACCTGCTCTGCAGATGCCCCATAAGCAGCATCCGCAGCACTGTAAGTTTTGCTCGGGATAAGACCCACAGCCCAACAAAGATCATGCTTTTGAATGAAGTATGTGTCGTAATTACAAATATCATGCATGATTTTTTGGAACAAATGTGGCTGCATTCTATATCTTTCTCGAAACTTAGAAGCAGGATATAACGAATTTGGGATAAAATAATCCTCCATGAGATTCTTACTGAGACTCCCTACGTCTGTCGACATTCGGGGCACAACGACGACGGTGTTGCCTTGATTGATCCATCATACACACCGCTGCTGCAAGCATTTGTTCCTCTTCTTCATCGGCGTCCCGATCTTCTTGAGCACGTCTACGCCAGAATTTCTTCCCTTTGTTTCTGTTGCCTCTCCAACACCCTCGACAAGTTTGACATTGAGAGTAGAATGTGTTTTCTAAAATCTAAGAAATGAAGGAATAGATAAGAGATGGTGTAAGAGGTATGAGTTGATGATGTAGTTTTATAGAGGGATTTAGAAGATAGAGATGACACGTGGCACAATTTTAGAGGATGAAAATCTTATCTAAAATCTGATATTATAATTTTTTAAAATATCTGAAAATCTTATCTGACATGGGACACGTGGTACAATTTTAGAGGGTGAAAAGCTTATCCAAATCTGAGATTATAATTTTTTTAAATATCTGAAAATCTTATCTGACATTGGACACGTGGCACAATTTTAGAGGGTGAAAATTTTATCTGAAATTTGAGATTATAATTTTTTTTTCAATATCTAAAAATCGTATCTGACATGGGACACGTGGCACAATTTTAGAGGATGAAAATCTTATCCGAAAATTTAATTACAAAAGATTATCAAAATTAATGGTTTAAAGTATAAAAAAATAGGAAATAAAGTACAATGAATAGTAATTGCCTTATACTTGCCCTAGACTTTGCCCTCATGAGTGGAATCACAAATACAGCGCTAACACTATTCACGTGAATAAGAAATGGTTTACTCGCTCTTACCTTAGACTTAGCCCTTGTGGGTGGAGATGCTCTAATGTATTATGGTTATCCTCCATCCCATGTAGAAAGACGCTTTGCTTTAATGGCAGTGTGGCGCCCCAGGAAAAAGGTGCCAAGAAAGGGAGGAAAACTTTGTAGTGCTATCTCCATGTGGACCAGATAGGAAAATAATGCTATACCAATTTCATAAAAGTCTTTCTCCAATGAAGACAATTGCATTTGCATCACTGTCATGGACAGTGGCATTGCATGCTTATTTATAAGCCAAGTGTCCATCACTTCCATGCCCAAGTGACAATAGGAGCCAAGTGTCCCTTACCGATTTACAGTGAAAAAAAAAATTAGTTTTTCTTTTTATAATTTATTTATTCAGTTTGATTTTTTAATAAAATGTTCATCTGATTTACTTCACCACTGAAATTACAGCACAGCACAGCAGATTTTATTGGCACAAAATAGCCAAAATAGGTTCTTTTAAAAGATAAAGCACTAGTGGTAGATACACAAGTTGGTTGGCCATTGTCACACTATAATTTTTTCATTTTTAATTCATAATTTTATTTGCTAAAAAAACAAAAGTGTCACTAAATTAAAATTAGTTGGTGCATAAAATATCCTCTCCCACATTAAGAGTTTGAGATTAAAGTATAAAAGTTAGTTGACAAACAATTTACTTTAATATGTGATATTTCTCTTTTTAATATTAAAAAGATTTGAAATTTAAATATCCACTCACCCATTAATAAAAAAACAAGTGACTTAAACCGACATAATTTGTATGAAAGAAAGAGGCTTTATACATGAAAAGATCATATTTTATTGTTGCACATATTGCATATGCCAGCTGCTTTTAAATAAAATTTTGAAATTGGATGGTTAAATAAAGAAGCATTTATAATAAAAATAGTCAATCAAAAATTAATTACCTCAAAAAGAAAGAAAACGTTTGCAGGCAACTTATGTCTTTCTATGGAGACTGGCCTAGTGGAGTCTTTTGAACGCCTTTCTTAATGTGTCCTTGGAGTATTCATGGGCTTGACATTCGGCGAATGCTCTTATGCATGATTTCCGTGTTCAGGTTAAGTGGCTAGGCCCGTTTTGTTATTGTTGCATGGTGTTTTCTTCGTTCTCCCCTTAACTAATCTTTGATTCTTTGTCTATCTCAAGAACTACATTTTCGTAGGAGGTTTCTTTGTCAGTGTTGAGATGATACAACATGCTTGGGGCTTCTTCTTCTTCTTTTTTTTTTTCTTTCCTGGCCTGTTTGCAGTTAATCTCTTCTTTGTGTTGCTCCTTGCAGATTTCTTTTCTTTCATCGCCAATTACTATTGTAGGTGGCTGGAGATGGTGTGCTTAGTTGTTGTTTTCTTTCTTCTTGGCGTATTGTGTTCTCTGTCAAATGTTCTCACTATCTTGTGGATGTGCAAAGGACTATGATTTCATAGCAGGACTCTTTTGACAGTTGGATTGTTTTATTTTATCTTGCTCTAGCATTGGTCCTACGTGATTATTTCAAACTCTCTTGTTAGTCTATGACATGTGTAGTACTCTTTTCTATCATTAGGTTTGTCCCTCAGCAGAGACGGACTTGCAGTATGTACAAACTGGGCTATAGCCCAGTCGAGTGTTTTTCTTCTCTTATTGTTAGTATAAAAGACATATACTAAATAAGCTGCAATGTGAGTTGTGCACTCTCAACTAATATTAATTTTTAAGCATATATAATCAATTGTTGCTGGCATTGTTGGTGTAAAATTGGACTCTTTAAATAAATAAAATAAAAATGATATGTTCTTAAATTAAATTTATATAATATTATGATCAATTTCATAAGCCTCCCTATAAGGTTTACCCGAACCTAAAATCTACCCCACCTTATTTTGAAATCCTGAGTCCGTCCCTGTGTGTATGACAAGGAGATTATGTCAGTTGTATTTGCAGTTCAACACTGGAGACCATACCTCATCGGCTGCCATTTCAAGATCTTGTAGGATCATCAGACCATCAAGTATTTTTTTGGAGCAGCGAATCACCTCTCCAACACAAGAAAAGTGGTTACTAAAATTGCTGGGGTATGATTATGAAATTGATTATCGTTCTGGTACCCAAAATGCAGGGCCAGATGCCTTGTCTCGCAAACCGGAATTGTTGGCCATCATGGGGTTATCCACGCCCATTTTTGATAGTGTATCTCCAATAAAAGCTGATTGCCTCAACGACTCAGAAGCTATGAACATTATTCAGGCTTTGCAAACCGAAGCTCCTACTAAACCATATTTTTCTTGGCAAAACAGTTGCCTCTTTTACAAAAACAAAATAAATGTTCCCCCTACTTACTTCAAAGTGGAGGGAGCGGATCATGGAGGAGTATATTCTCTGTCTACAAGTATACCAATGTTGTATATTCTCTTAATTATTACCAAGGCTCAATCAAATCAATGAAGAATAGGGCCGTTATGCTCATTAATTACTAAACTTGTTGAAGAGATGAATTATAACCAAGGTGAGTAAGCATTGGTATAATTATGCTTAGCCCATATGGCTGGAATATACCCCGGTGCAGTGGTTTATTGTAGCCAGCTCGTCCATTCTGGTTCAAGGATACTAGAGTACTAATTAGTGACAATCAATATAATCCCATGTGAATAAAATTATATTGCGCACAGGTTTACCTTTATTTTGGAATGCATTAACTATACTCAGGTTAATTAAACATGGAAGAATTGATATTTTACTTGCCATCTTCTATCGTATATCACATTAGTCTAGTTTGAGTACATAATATTATGGCCAATTTGGCATTGCTGTGCTGTGAAAATAATCGTTGTCATATTTGCTATGAGAGAAATCAGTTGTGAGAGAAAGCAGTTCGGCGTTTGGTAAAATTTTTGTTAAAAATGTGGTTGATATTGATTTTACACATAATCAGAAAATGATTGCCGCATAATCATTAAACCCAGCGCCTCTTCGAAATTGATTCCTGCATAATCAGAAAATGAAAGCATCTCATTAGCTGTTTTCCTTTATAGCTTTCTTTCACAGCATTTTTTAACAATAAATGATTTTCTCACAGTTTACCAAACGGGTTGGGTTTCTCAAAAAATTTTAAAAATCATTTATCACCCCAAATAAGCAATGTCAAACTGGCACTTAGTCCAATTAAGATATGAATTTATATGATTATTTCGTTATTTGATTACTCCGGCTTAATACTATCTAATTAGTATCAATACGTCGGTACCATCGTGGTATGCTTGATGAAATATTGTATATAATCCAATGGATAAGAATAATGAGATCGCAAATTATAAGAAACTTTCTACTGCGGTGATGATACTGTAGGGAGGTCCTGCGGAAAAATAGCTCGATGCCATAATGGGCTGCTTCATTAGGGATATATGATTCAATATATATTATTACAATAAAAATGAGAAGTGTTAAGCTTTTTATCATATTGGCGTCGAGCTATTTTTCCGCAAGACCTCCCCTACAGTATCCAGGGACGGTCCTATGACTTGTACAACCTGGGCTATAGCCCAGGTGAGTTTTATTTATTTATTTCTTATAGTTAGTTTTAATGTTAATTCCATTTATAGCAGAAATATTAATTTGAACTAATTGGATAATTGTAGTGTTACCTCTAGTTGCTGTGTGTCTATCTGACTCTATATTTGTGATGATAAATTTTCTTTTCACTTAATTAATTTTTGTTCATCATGGTAGACCTTAGCTAGTATTGTTGGTGTAAAATAGGCCTTTTAAACAAATAAAATAAAAATGATATGTTTTGAAATTATATATATACAATCCTGTTCAAGGGTCCAAGAGACTTATGGTCACATACCCTTAGATTTAATCCAAGGGTTGAGAAAAATTTACTTTAAAATATATTTTTTCTTTTACCTTTTAAATTTCACTTAACAAAAAAGGAAAAAACTAAAAACTGAAAACCCAAAATCTGTTCTTCTTCCTCCTGTTGCCTCCGCGTTCTGCTTCCACCCATCGCTGCAGCCACAACAACTTCGACTCCGGCGTAGCGAGCGAAAATTCGGAGCACTCATTCCCTCGCACTTCAACAAGGTCAGTTTCTTGTTCTTCAAAAGTTTTTCACTCAATTTTTGGATATGAAATCATGAACCTATATCTGGGAATTTCAATTGGGTTTCTGTTATTTTTTATTTTGAAAGTACTGTAACTATTCCTTGTACGCATCTGAACAAATATCAATCTCTAGTTGGGAAAAGAATAAACCCTTTGATTTCTAGAAATTGGGAATGAATTGGGAAACCCTTGTACGCATCTTAATATATGATTGGTTACTTTCAATTCTCTGGCTTAGAAAATGTCCAAGTCAAGTTTTCACTCTAGTGAATCATTATGTAGTTTCTGAGAGATTTGTGTTCCTTCTCTGTTACTAGGTTTTTATTTTTCTGCCAACCATAGCAAAACGTGTAATTGGTTGGTTTGAATTGGTTGAATTCCTATAGGTAGATAATATGATTAAAAAAACTGCCTATAATTGGTTGAATTTGGTTAATTCGAAGCTCCTTTACAAGAGAGAAGTTGATTACTTTACAACTATGATTTTTGTTGTGGTGTTCATATGTATGTAATTGATAACTGAATGTTATAAATGAATTTTGTTTTTACTGATAGTTAACTGATCTTGCCGCATTCTAGAAGTCTGTAAATGAATGAACTCTTTTGTGATTCTAGTAATAGAGAAGGGAAGGAAATGGAACAGGTCCTCTCATGGTCAAAGAAAATATGAAATCAGTCAGAGAGGATAAAACTTTGAAAGAAAATCAAGCCTGGATGACTCTTACAGATTCTGTCATATTCTACAAAATGGGAGTAGGCGCAAAGGCAAGCCTAGATGAGCTACCGAAGCTGGTGTTAAGTGCAATTGTGTTCAGTTTTGCTGTTATGTGCACCTTTGCCATCAATTGATAAATCAGAAGCATGGAGAAAGGCTTTGTTGGTTCACCTCTCATTCCTTATATTGCCTTCGCTGTAGTACATTTCTATAGTTTCGGAGTTCGTTGGTTATTGTTTGTACATAAGAACACTACGTTTATAGGTGAAGATTCTAGAGTTTTGTACTGTTCTTGAATGTAAATTACGTAACACTTAATGATTGAGAGTTCTGTACTGGTCTTGAATGTTGTTATTTGATTTTAGTAAAATATAGTTTTCCACATGAATGTGGAATACATTGCAACAAAAAAAATCACAAATGTTCGAATCTAAACGGCTGCTCATGACTCCAAGTATACCAAATTATGACCAAATTGATAGACATAACTAGTAATTTGTGCAGGACTGAAAGAAAAAAAATATAATATGGCCTACTCCAGTACATAAAAAATTAACACAGTATAAACTCTAAAAAACTGTTGATCCGACCATTGTGAACACAGCTTGACATCAAGTACCAAACAGCATATCTGTGAAGCGTGATGCCCAGTAGCGATCCACAAGAAACTGACCTTGTTGAAGTGCGAGGAAATGAGTGCTCCAGATTTTCGCTCGCTACGCCGGAGTCGAAGTTGTTGTGGCTGCAGCGATGGGAGGAAGCAGAACGAGGAGGCAGCGGGAGGAAGAAGAATTGATTTTGGGTTTTTAGTTTTTAGTTTTTTCCTTTTTTGTTAAGTGAAATTTAAAAGGTAAAAGAAAAAAGATATTTTAAAGTAAATTTTTCTCAACTCTTGGATTAAATCTAAGGGTGGGTGACCATAAGTCTCTTGGACCCCTGGGGTCCAAGAGAACGGGACTATATATATATATATACACACACACACACATATGATCAATTTCATAAGCCTAAAATCTAATAGTTCAATAAAGTAAATCTAGCCCACCCCATTTTAAAATCCTGGATCCGTCCTTTACAGTTTCGTCACTGCAGTAGAATTTAAGGAAAATTAGGTATTAGACATAATTAAGTTTACTAATTAGGAAGTGAGATATTAGGTATTTTAGTTTGGGTTTTAATACTTAATAAAAAATAGCTATTTTAGATTAGGCCCAAGGCTGGCCCAGATTCGTTGGGCTTAAAAATGTCAAATAAAAAGACAATTCTACCCTTTTCTCTTAAAAAGCCTATCTGTAAACCTACAAATTAAATGACGCTTTTGCCTCTCAACGTTTAAACGACGCACGAGTTCTTCTCTTTCGTCGCTTTCTTCTTCGCTTCGAGTGGGTTCCGCCATTGGAGCTCAATTTTCTGTAGGTTTTGCTTTATTTTCTTCGCTTTTCTGTCTTCTTTTTCGCTACGTTTTCTGCTTTGATTTTCGCGTCGAATGACCGCCGCTTTGGGTGATTTCTGTTCTCTTTAGTTCGGGTATTTCGAGCTCAGCTTTTGTGGCTCGATTTTGCGGCGCGATCTTGTGGCGCTCAATGCTAAACCCTATATTCTTCGTTTCGTGATCGATTTGATTTTAAGCTCGCTTGGTTGTGGAGATTTTTGGCATCCTATGTTTTGAGGTATGAGTACTTTAGAACCTGTTTTCGTTTATGTTGACTTGTATGTTTATGGAATTTAGTTTTAGTACTTTTATCGTGGTTTTTTTGGTTTCTGTTCGAATTGTTTTGATTTTCTGTCATAAACTATATCTGTCTGCAGTTTCTTGTTCGATAATTCAATTTCGTAATAATTTTTGCAAGTATATTGGAATGTTACAACTGCTGACCTACTTAAATGTGATTTGATATTAGTTTTAGTACTTTGATTTTGCCTTTACCTTTTGAGCAACAGTGCAGATTTTGACTAGAACTCTAGCAGGTGCTTTCTTGAGACCGAAACTGCAAATATAGTTTCTTGTTCGATAATTCAATTTCAGAATAATTTTTGCAAGTATATTGGAATGTTACAACTGCTGACCTACTTAAATGTGTTTTGATATTAGTTTTAGTACTTTGGCAGAAACTGCATTGCTTTCTTGTTTCATAATTCGATTTCAAACTAATATTTGGAAGTCTATTGGAATTTTACAACTGCTCATGTACATTATTTACTGATTTAAATTGTTTTCTGTTTTTGTTTGTTGTTTTGTTTGCATTTTCAAGGCTAATGGAGGTGTGTGTCATTGTCAAGTGCACATATAAGTCGGAAACCATTATGTTTTCCGTTTCATCAGAGTCATCCATGGTTGATATTTTGAAGACTTTGTGTCTAAGGTTTAAGGGTTTGCAGTTGGGTTGTTTTACGTTACGGTATTCGCTGCCCAGTTATCCAAGTTGTTTTCTAGAAACGGATAGCGATTTGGACATGATGAGGTCATTTTTGTTTGTATCAAATGAGAAGAGTGTTGATTTTTAGTGAAGGATTTATGCGGGAGCAGGAATATAGTGGTGATTTTTGTGCAAATAAGGAGTTGATAGCATGTGAAAAGGGCGAGTCGTCAGTTCTAGTACGTCGAAGACGTAAATGAATTTTTGGGCAGTCAAGAGAGCAAGTGCTAAGCCTTTGTTGTCGAATGAGTGGGAGACGTACATACATCATGTAGGGCAGAAGTTTGACGGTGGTGCAGAGGAGTTCAGTTTGAAATTGTGCAAGTACGCTCTTGAAGTAGGATTTAATTTTTATATGCCGGCAATGACAAGAAGCGGGTGGTTGCTATTTGTTCGAATAAGAAATTGGGAGGTTGTAGCTAGCGTGTTTATGCTTCTCGCAGAAGCTACACGGCTGTTTTGTAATTCGGACATTAAATAATGTGCATACATGTGTGGGTTGGATACGGAATCAAAGAGTAAGATGATGAAGTCTCGTGTGGTGTCCTCCTCATTGTGGACAGAATTGCAAAACCAGAGCTGAAGCCAGTTGAGATTATACACGAGTTCAAAGATTATTATGGTATAGACATTTCATACTACCATGCATGGTTTGGCAAAGAGTTAGCTAAATTGAACGCGTTCACAGTCTTGAGTCGAAGTCCTTCAACGAGTTAGTGTGGTATGCGGACGCCGTAAAGGAAACTAACCTTGGTTCTCTCTGCACTCTTGAATGTGAAGCTAGAATTAATCGTTTTAGACGGTTTTTTGTGTCGTTTGGCGGTTGCATTGCTGGATTTCAATATTGCATACCCTTGATGTTCGCTGATGCTACGCTTTTTGAAGAGCAAGTACAAAGGGCAGCTTCTCTGTGCTTCCGGAAAGAATGGAAATCAAGGTATGGTTACTGTAATGTATTGCAGATTCCATTTGTTGCAATTTTTTAGTAATTTTTGTGTTGCAATGCAGTTTCTTGTTTCATAATTCGATTTTCTTAGTAATTTTTGTATGTCTGTGGGAATGTTGCAACTGCTCATGAACTTAAATGTGTTTTAAACTTAGTTTTAGTACTTGGATCATGGATTTGCCTTTTGGTTTCTTTTCAAATTTGAGCAGATTTGTTTTCAAAAACTACATGCAATTTCCCTTTTTTGCTTATACATGTGCTTTTGGTTTTGTTTTGCAGGGTTTTATCCTCTAGCTTTTGGAGTTGTTGATTCTGAGACGGAGGAGAATTGGACTTGGTTTCTTCAACATTTGGCTTCTATTTTGCTACCGATGGGGAGAGTGGTGACCTTTTTTTCGGATCGCAATCAAGGTTTGTTAAATGCAATGGGGTTTGTGTTTCCTGGATGGCCTCATTCTTACTGTTACTATCACCTCAAACAGAATTTGATATCGAAGTACCCGAAGTCAGGTTATGGGAAATTGCTCCAAGACCGTGTTATCAATTTATTTAGTAGGTGCCATATACTGTTACAGAGGAAGAGTTTACGGTAGCAATGGAGGAGTTGGTGATTGTTGGGAGTTCGAAAGTGAAGACATTTATATCTGATTTGTCTAGAGATCACTATGCGAACGCATATTTCAAAGGAATGCGGTATGGGGAGATGGCAAATAGTTTAGCGGAGTCATTTAATAATTGGGTTGGTGTGTTTCGAGATTTGCTGGTGCTACCTTTGATAGAAGGGATTCGACAGAAATTGATGGTATTGAATTCTCAACGACGAATTGAAGCGGAGAAGTGGACAACAATTTTGTGTTCGGAGATGGAAACTAGACTGTGGGAAAATGCGGAGGTCGGTAGGACTTGGGTAGTTCGTCGTTCTAGTTTCACTGTTTTTGAAGTATTTGCTGATTATTATGTGATGGTTGATCTTGAGCAAAGGACTTGTTCTTGCCGTCTTTGGCAAATTAACGGTTTTCCTTGCACGCATGCGGTAGCTGCAATTCTAGCAAAGAAAGATTCAATTTATGATTACGTGGAGTGTTACTATAGGACTGACTTCTTTCGAAAAGCCTATGAGAGTCCTATTTTTCCTATTCCATATATTGGGAAAGGCTTAGGCAGCAACAGTTTTGCAGCTGGAGTTGTGCTTCCGCCAATTACAAAGAGGCCAGCCGGAAGACCACCAACAAAGAGGATCAAAGCTTTTGGTGAATTTAAAAGGCTATTGAAATGCAGTCAGTGTAGTGTTACTGGGCATAATAGGAAGACTTGCAAGGTTGTGATATGAACATTCCTTCTCAGTTGACGATTGCTTATGTTAGAAATGGTTTAGTGAATGTATAGTCGGGCTGCATTGCACTTTTTGCAAAACCTGCAGTGCAGTTTTAGTTGCTTTTAATTGGCTACACAGCTTCTAATTGGATATTATGATTCTTTTTTGAAGTTAATGAAAATTATACAATTGTTTCATGAGTGGATATTCGTTTTTGACTGCCATTGAATGATTGTTTTCAGATTTGAGCAGATTTTGAACAGAACTTGTCCCATAATTCAATTTCAGAATACTTTTTGCTAGTCTATGTTGTGATTTGATATTAGTTTTACTACTTTGATTATGCCTTTACCTTTTGAGCAGCAAGATTTTGACTAAATCGCGCTAGCTTGTTTTGAGACCTGAGAAACTGCAACGCAGTTTCTTGTTCGATAATTCAATTTCGAATAATTTTTGCAAGTATATTGGAATGTTACAACTGCTGACCTACTTAAATGTGTTTTGATATTAGTTTTAGTACTTTGATTATGCCTTTACCTTTTGAGCAGATGCAGATTTTGACCAAACTGCAGCTGTAGTTTCTTGTTCGATAATTCAATTTCAGTAATAATTTTTGCAAGTATATTGGAATGTTACAACTGCTGACCTACTTAAATGTGTTTTGATATTAGTTTTAGTACTTTGATTATGCCTTTACCTTTTGAGTAGCAGTGTAGATTTTGACCGAAACGCTAGCGGCTTTCTTGTTCGATAATTCAATTTCAGAATAATTTTTGCAAGTACATTGGAATGTTACAATGCTGACCTACTTAAATGTGTTTTGATATTAGTTTTAGTACTTTGATTATGCCTTTACCTTTCGAGCAGCAGTGCAGATTTTGACCAGAAACTGCAGCGCAGCTTTCTTGTTCGATAATTCAATTCGTAATAATTGTTCGAGACCAAAACTGCACCGCAGCTTTAATTTGTTGCATTATTTGACCAGAAAATTCAAAGCGCTTTGTTGTTTCTTTTTTTGTTGCATCCTGCTCCAAGATTATATTACAGTTTATATGTATAGGAAATATGTTCTTATATACCATAACTAGAAATATTTACAAACATCCACAAGAATTAAGATACATATTGTCTTGAGTTAACGAAAGGCAAATCACTAGAGACGATTAATTACACAGTGTTTGTGGTGTAGGAGTTTTGTGACATATTGTGCTCGATATTCATTCATGAAATTCTTGTCCACACTTTTTGGAATGGGTTGTCCTTGTGCTATTTTATCCATGTAGAACATGACGAACGTGCCGCAATCCAACCTACAAATGAATACGAGATTAGCTTTTGGTTTTGAATGATTTCAAATTGTAATGAATGGTTGAGTAGACACAATTCTTACGAAGATGAATTTTGTTGAGCACATTCTGTGTCATCCTCAAATGGAAACTGATATGGATTTTGCATAATCCAATTTAGAGTGAGTTCTTCATTTGGGGACAAATCAACCTGTGCAGGTGTAGGGGGCCCTTCTTTTTGCTTCACAAGTTTTGGTATTGTTTTAGTTTCTAAGAACTCTTGTGCTTGTGGTCTGATATATTCTAGCCACCCTTCCACAATATTAACCTGTTTAAAGAAGAAGAAAAAAAGAGAAAAAGAAATGGTAATCAGTGCATTGCATATTATAGTTTTGTTAAGCAAGATGATATATGTAAACCAATGCGCTTCTGTTTGTGTTTGTGCTGAGAAATTAAGACAATTTCATTCCACTTACAAAATTTTGAGCAATGTTTATACACTTTTCTTCTTTTCTAGATCCCAACGATCTAAGTGGATTGTAGTGTCTCCACTTTCGTTCAATTTTGTGAAATGTGAGAAGTGTAAAGTGGAACTCAGAACTTGAAATGATCGGGAAGAAGAGAACATTGCATTTCCCGAGTTTTTCAAGTAAGTGTTCATACAGGGCCCTATGCCAATTTGGTTCTAGAAAGGTTTGCATGTAAGCCTGCCATCATTGAATGGCAATTTGTTAGTATATATTTTTCGAAAACTGCAGTGCTGTGTCTGTTAAACAACTTTGAATTTTCAAAATAATTCTTACCCAAGTCCATGTAGACATGTACTGTGGACTATCTGTCTGCATGGGCCCTATTTTCTCCTCCTCTATTTGGATATAGGCCTCAATAACCTGTTTCACATTGATTAGAGAAAATGAAATTATTAACGGTAATATAGGTAGCACAAATAAAAATGCAAGGCAATGTGTGTTATAGAATTAGTATTTTATACTTACGCTTTTGTGACAGTTCCAGTGTCCCATACAATATCTTTGATATCATGGTTTGTCACTTTCTCATTATCGAGTCCCGCCTAAAAGTTATCAATGGATTCAATACCTGAAATTCACAAGATTAGTTTTAGTTTATTGTAATTAAAAGATGAAAGAGTTGTTCTTTGGAATAGAGATATTACCTAGGTTGAGTACTTAAGTAGTATTCTTGAATTCTGTCCCTGTCCTCCTTTGGAATTTTCTGCCAAACCCTCTTTTGACCCCATCCTAGTTTTTTCTTTGTTGGCTTTTTTCCTTCATCTTCATCATTTGATTCTTGCATACCTCAGGTATTGAATCATGAAGGCTCGTGCCTTTTGGGGGATCAGGAATTGGATTTGTGGCATCGGGCTGAGATGCCTCTTGTGTTAACTGCAGATTGAAAGGAAACTAATTAGAAACTCCATTTGATAAAACAAAAACTGCAATGCGCCTTTCAGAAAGCAGATAACACATTGCAATGTATTTTGTGGTTCATCAGAATGCAGTTTGTCTTTCACTAAAATGCAAAAAACAGAATATACCAGAAAATATGCATCAACTTGACATGAAATTGAAAGATCAGATAGCCAAAACAAGAACTACAAAACATAACAGTAAACTACAGAAGAACATGGCATGAAATGAGCAACATTCAAGAAGCAATGTGAACTGCAATGCGTTTGTCTTTCACTAAAATGCAAAAAAGAATACACCAGAAAATATGCATCAACTTGACATGAAATTGAAAGATCGGCGCATAGCCAAAACAAGAACTACAAAACATAACAGAAACTACAGAACAACATGGCGTGAAATGAGCAACATTCAAGAAGCACAGAAACTCGCAATGCGTTTGTCTTTCACTAAAATGCAAAAATAGAATACACCAGAAAATATGCATCAACTTGACATGAAATTCAAAGATCAGCATAGCCAAAACAAGAACTACAAAACATAAACATGAAATTGAAAGATATATCATAAATTAGGTTGGAAATCTTAGGATAAAACAGAAATCTGCATTGCACTAAAGGAAATGCATTGCCTAAAACTCAAAATGCATTGCATAAGCCACTGCTTACTTACCAATATTAGGATAATGCAATCCAAACACTCTATAGAGCCTTCTCCACCCTTCTTTGCTTTTGCTTTGCTTTTGCGACCAAGGATTCATTCATGTAGGTCAAATTCTTGCCCAAGAATAGCTTGAAAATGTGTCTAGATTCACATAAAGGCTCAAATACTTTCCAATGCAAAGTAGATGAAGCGTTGGCAAAAAGGAATGTCATGCAGAGGTGAACCAATACTAGGTGACCACCTCCTTGTCGAGTCAACTTCTTCTTCTTCTTCTTCACTTCTTTCTTTCTTTTCCTTTGTCGCTTTCTTCTTTGCTCGCCTTGGCCTTTTCTTTCTTCTTGGTTTGCCAAGGAAATTGTCTTTAGTAATTGCTTCTACCCGATTTTTTGATGGTTTTCCTTTCTCCAAAGTGCCTTATTCAAGGTAGAAGTGTACTTATCATTGACAAGTTTGATAGATTTTCCTTCATTTGGCAATCCTAGAATCTAACTCACTGCATTGCTTAGATCTTGAATGTTCGTGCCAAATTTGAAGGACTTTGTATCCGAATCAAATTTCTTGAGCAGTCAGATTAAGTCAAGGTCCGACTTATTCATGTTATTCATGTCAATTCTCTGTTGTAAACACCAATCAAGTTCCTGAATGGGGTTTTCTTATGCTTCTTCCGCTTTCGCTGAGCTTGTCTTTAGATCCGTGAATGATGCTCGTTGAAAGCGCTGTAATTGCCCTCAAATTGACATAGTCCTGTGCTTTGCTTTCCAATCATAGTTTGGCTTTGGCTTTGGCTTTGGCTTTGGTTTACTCTTTTGAGCCATCATTTTGAATCTTCACTTTGGTTGGTTTTGAGCTTCTCCTTTAGGTGACATTTCTTGTGTCATTTGTGATCTGCAACAAGAAGGGATGAAAATACTATTAGGACAAGTAGAGACAAACCATATAAACAGAATCGAATGCCAGGTTCATCTAATGCGCTTTGTCTTTCACTAAAATGCAAAAACAGAATACACCAGAAAATATGCATCAACTTGACATGAAATTGAAAGATCAGCATAGCCAAAACAAGAACTACAAAATATAACAGAAACTACAGAACAACATGGCGTGAAATGAGCAACATTCAAGAAGCACGTAAACTGCAGCTTGTGGTTCATCAGCAATGCGCTTTGTCTTTCACTAAAATGCAAAAAACAGAATATACTAGAAATATGCATCAACTTGACATGAAATTGAAAGATCAGCATAGCCAAAACAAGAACTACAAAACATAACAGAAACTACAGAACAACATGGCGTGAAATGAGCAACATTCAAGAAGCAATAAATCTGAATGCTTTGTGTTCATCAGAATGCGCTTTGTCTTTCACTAAAATGCAAAAAACAGAATATACCAGGAAATATGCATCAACTTGACATGAAATTGAAAGATCAGCATAGCCAAAACAAGAACTACAAAACATAACAGAAACTACAGAACAACATGCGTGAAATGAGTAATATTCAAGATACAAATCAGAATGCGCTTTGTGGTTCATCAATGCGTTTGTCTTTCACTAAAATGCAAAAAACAGAATATACCAGGAAATATGCATCAACTTGACATGAAATTGAAAGATCAACATAGCCAAAACAAGAACTACAAAACATAACAGAAACTACGAACAACATGGCGTGAAATGGAAAGAAGTATAATAATTTAGCGTAAACTACAATGCGTTTCTGTTTTGTTCAGTGCAGAAAACAGTTTTGATGCTCTTTTTCTTTCTTTTGTGATTTTTCGGTTTTTAGAGGTTTTCAAACCAAAACTAAACCCAAAACCTAAACTACATTGCAGAATGAAGAATGAACAGTAAGTAAAATTTCAGAACCCTAAAATCGAAGGCAAATTTGTGTTAGGGGTCATTTTCTTACGATTTTTTCCCCAAGAGAGTGCTAAACCCTTCAATCGCCGTCGTTGCTGGTCGTCGCCGGTCGCCGTTTCAGATTTTGGGGGAATAGGTTGGAACTGCTGAAAGAGAGAATGAAGAATCGGCTTCGATCGTTGGTGGTCTTCGATGATGGTAGCACGAATGGGGTGGTGGTCTTCGATGACGCTGGTGGTCTTCGATGCGATCGCTGGTGGTCCGAGGTTTCAAGGTGAAGTTGAAGAGGTTTCGAGGTGAAGTTGAAACATCACGAATGGGTTGTGATTCAATTTTGCTTTCGCTGATGTCGCTTTTAGTTCCTTTGGTTTGATGTCGTTTTTCAGTTTTGGTTTAAAACTAAATACTGAAAATGGCATATGTTGTAATTTTCATATTTTGTAATGGTATTTTTGTTACATTTTGGTTTTTTGCCTTTTGCTAATTAGACTAAATTGTATTTCTTTCTACTAAATTAGTAAACTATATTATGCTTTAAAACTAAAGCTCCCTAGAATTTAACCAATAGCTAATACAGTTACTGATTCATATAGTCCAGACTAATTTCTATTAATTGTATATTGTTCACGGGTCAGACATCCCATTCATTACCCATGCTATTTAAATACAGCCATTTCATCCAGATTTGTGAAGGCGAATATACTATTGTACCCACTCAATTCGTTGTTCCTCTGTCTTTACGTCAAATTCACGAATTCCCCGTAATTATGTAATGGCCCGTAATCGTATAATTACGTTACCCTCTTCCCGATTACGAGCTTATCCTTTTATAGTGAATATATGAGTATTAAAATGTGGACATTGACTAGCAATACTAACCAATAAACGAACTGTTCCTAAAAAAAGAACTGTTTATACTATACCCTAATTTATAGTTAATATCTTCTATTCGGCTTCTAATACTTAACATCACTTAGTTGACCGAATATTAATGATTTGGCTAAGATTACCCAATTTAACCTATTTCATATACTTTTGCTTTGGTATCGTGTTCATACTGTTGTATTGAACTTCACGAGTATTATTCTTGATTCATCTTGGTATTACTCTTTAGACAGCAATCAAACTGTTGGGATAATTCAATACAACAGTATGAACACGATACCAAGGCAAACTCATGGAAGTATTCCCACTATAGTAAATATCATAGCCCCGGTATATAATTATAACATGGTATATCCCATTTTTCATAATATGAATATGAAAAACTTTTCTATTATTTAGCTATATGAGGTAATGTGTCAGTGAGCACATTACACAAAGGTGCTTATTTATATAATATGTTATTTTCACACAAAATAGAGAGATGGAATTGATATATTTTTGTATTGGGAATTACAATAGGTGTACTGATAATTGTATGGATAGAAAGAGAAATATTCGCAGGAATACAACGTATTAGGGGTGGGCATATAAACCGGAAAACCGAACGAAAAAAAAAATCGAAAAAAATCGAGTTGACTAAAAAGTCAACAAAATCGGACCGAACCGTTCAAACCGACTGGTTCTGTTTTACACAAGATAGCACCGAACCGAACCGAACTGGATCGGCTGTATTAATTTTTTATTTATTTATTTTAAAATATTCTATACTTAAGCCCAATTCTCCTTAACCCAAATAAAAAGCCAAACTTAAAGCCCATATACCTTTTATTTTTCAAAGCCCATTTCATAACCTCACTTCACCTCTCTCTTCTATTTTTCCCTTTTCCCGAAGCCATTGTATTTTCAGTCATTCTTTTCACTCTTTTCAGTTTCTTTCAGCTTTCTTTTTCTTTTTATCCTCTCTCTCTCTCCCCACCTTCCCCTTTCTTTTCTTTTCTTCATTCTTCTCTCTACGACTTCTCTCTCTCTACCCTCCTTTCCCTTTCCTTTCCCTTTCCTTTTCTTTCTTCTTTCTTCTTCTTCTCTGATACTTCTTTCTCTCCTCTTTCCTTTTCCTTTTCTTTCTTCTTTTTTCTTCTTCTCTCGACTTCTCTTTGTCCCCCAGTTCCTTTTTTTTTCTTCTTCATGATTTCACTCTCTCTTCTCTATGCCTTTTTTTTTTCCCTTCTCTCCAACTTCACTGTCGCTCTCTCTCTCTCTCTCTCTCTCTCTCTATGATTTGATGAAGAGGATGAAAGGAGTTCTTGCTATGGAGCCTTCTTCATTTGCTGGTAACGAAGATCCTAAGACTAGATTCAAGCATTAGAGTCTTAAGCAAGGAGAAATCTGGTGTTGTATTCAATTTTTTTTATTTTTAGTCGATTTCCTTAGATCTGGTGTGTTGTAATTTTTTTTTTTTGGGTTTTGTTTATGATTTCTAGTTTACCTAGCATTGGATTGTTTATGGTTATTTTGCTGCCGAGCGATCTGAGAATGAAAGCAAATATCAAATATTTTGGATCAATTTTTTTTGGGTTTTAGAGAAGTAAAAATTGCTTAACTAGATTTAAGTTTTTATTTTTTATTTTTTCCTTATTCTCCACTGATCTCTCTCTTTCTTTATTATGTATGTGACTTGCTGAGAACCAGCTCAAACCGGAAAACTGGAAATTGCTAGTTCGGCTTGATCCGCTTTCTTCTTGTTTTTCTTAAAAATTGATCGGACCGACTGGATGAACAATACTAGCTTTCGGTTTCGGTGTGAGCTGCAAACAAGACCGAATCGACCGTGCCTACCCTACAACATATGGGGAATTATATACTATGAGTAGGTTATATGATAAAGTTTGGATCGGAATACGTATGAAGGGGTGGCCTTGGTAAATTCGCATAATATTAGTTCCTAATATAGTGTGTAGTTGCTTGTGCTCCTTTAGTGCCCAAATTATGCTCATAGGATATAACGACCTACTCATAATATATAATTCCTCATACTGGATATTATGATATCTAAAGTTAATATATGAATAACTATACAGGACCAAATGAGGTAAATATAATTATTACTGAGTTATAATATCGCATTACTCACTTATTAATGCAATATCCTACTTCAATATAATATCCGTTTAAGGATACTAATACATAGTTATATTCATAGGGAGGACAATGTCAGCTATAATATTTTGGTATGCCTTGGACAAATAGCTTTGGGTTATACCTTTCATTGTATTCATTGAAGCCTATACAAAATTTTCTGGTATATCATTTGGTTAATTTATTTACTCAGGTTCGGATAATTATTTGCAGGTCCTAGGGTATTGCTGTACTTCATAGCTACATATTCGTATATTCACCCTAACTTAATGTGTTACTTACAACACTGCAGGCGTCGATACGCACATCGCTTAGTATCCCAATTGAAGTGGAGGGTTTCTTCAAACAACAAGGAGCTGGGTCAACCATTCAATCAAATGAAATTGAGCATGTTTCCCATCACTTCTCAAGAAACAAGTATGCTATGCAAAATTGAATAGGGATAAAGATAAATCATATAACCTACCTTGGACGGTATAAATATTAGAAATGGTGGAAACGCCATCTTCACAAACATGAATATATATATATATATCTTTATTTTGGATATATTAGTTAACATTCTCAAATAATATATAAAGCTATTAATAAGTAATTGTAGGGGCTTTTTCTGGCAACTTCAAATGGGTTGGGCTGCCATAAGGAGCGAACTGATGAAATTATCTCATGTGCTTGAGTTCAAAAATCAAGCCACAAGAATGCTTTGAAAGGACAGTAGGGCCTTATGAAACACCTTGGTTACCTTCACCAACAAAAATAACAACAGCTTACAGATGAATTCTTAGTGCTTACAGGTAGAATTTTAGCTTGGCATGAGAGGCTTGTGGCATGGGAGCAAAGTTGTCATGAGTTTAGCCTTAAAAGGAAAGAGCTGTGAGTTTCTATGAAAATAAGGGTTCTAAGGAAAAGGAGGAAAGGATTATCAAAGGTTTTGGCTGAGAAGAAGAGAAAGGCTAGGCAATGGGTGGCTTAAGCATTTTTCAGGCAGTTTGACAGAGGTTCTATCAAATATCAAAACAATCTGCCAAGAGGAAAAATAAGGGGGAGAAGGATGAACTAAACACGAAATTGCTGGGTTTTGGAGGTAAGAGAGGAAGCTTGCTCTCTGGATGTGGTTTGTTCATTTGTTGGGTAGCTATTCTTTTCCAAGAAGCCCTAATGGTTTCTATCCAATTTGGCAAAGCTCTTCCCTTTCTTTCTGTTGACGCACTGAAAAATGGTTTAATACTTTCCCGCGTAACTTAGTGATTAGGTCTCTTCGGTATCTGATGTCCTCGGTAGGGTGTGCGATCTGTAAGATAGCAAACGCACGGTGATCCTAGGGCACCGGTGTGGTACCGGCCGAAGGCTCTCCGATGCTTAAGTAAGTATGCATTAAGTAAGTTTGAACTACAGATCAATAGGTAGTATGCCGTAAGTTCTGATTGATTACCTTCAAGCTGGGATAGATGTCATCTTTATAGGCCTTGGGAGGTGTGCAATTTGTTTAGAGTTTCGATGTGGGACTCGGGCGTGTAGGCCACTTGAGATCAGCGCCGGTAGGGCGAGGTTGCCCTAATGTTGCGATCGTAGGTTTGGTACCGAAGGTGAGTGCAAGGCACCGTAGCTCGTTTGGTCCACGTGTTTGGTATTCATTGGCTGCTCATTTTGGTATAAACAGAGTCCCCCAAGTCCCTTGTGAGAGTCCTGAAGGGGATTTGCAGCTGTCTCGGAAGGAACCACGCCTCACCGTCAGAACTCGATCTTGGGGGGCCGACATTGTCCCTTCGGATCATTATCATTAGTTCAGAGGTCGACAATGGCTAAGTCGGTCGCCGAGTCACGGGTGAAGGGACGCCCGAAGCGCTGACTTCGCCTTGCGTCTGTCCGCTGCCTACGTGATGAGCGACACGTGGCGCAGGAGGCGCGCGGCGACATCGCGCCGCTTGGTTTTTCGAGGAGTACCGTTGTCGAACTCCTCCTATAAATAGGGATGACCCGATGGTGAATTCACTGCATCCTCGCGCGAAGTGAGAGCTCTATCCGAGGCGCATTTTCGACGAGCAAGCACGCAACAAAGCGATTTCGACGAGATCTAACGGTAACCAGCGATTTCGGTGTCGCCAACGGTAGGAAGGGCCTTCCGTTCAAAGCGATCCAAGTAGTAGCTCATGGCCCACCTAAAAAGCTAAACAAAGGTACCGTTCGGTAGCCCTACTTTTCCATCTCTACATACCTTAAGAGTTTACGTCCTTCCTTGGTTTGAACTAGACTGGCCATAGGGTTTCATTCGGTAGTCTAGTCGCCATAGGTGGTGATGTAGGCGTCGGTAGGATAGCATCCGGCATGAGCCTTAGTTTCCCTTTTTGCCTGTTTTTGTAGATGTCTGATAGCGAGTCATTCTACGAGCGCGAGCCCAATGCGTTCGACGAGGAGTCATCGGACGGTCTCTTTGACTCACGTGAAGCAGGGGTCGATGCCGAGGAGGGAGTGATATCGATGTCAGATACTCGTAAAGGCCCCCACCCCACACATGGTATCGAAGGGGTTTATGACCGCTCCGGTACCGCGTTCATCATATATGACGGTCGCCACGCGGCTTGGCGCTCTGGGTGGCGAAGCGGTGGTAACCAGCCGAGGCTCCACTCGCCGCCGTGGTAGGCGGTCGCCAACCGCCCAACCGCCGAGAGTGTCCGTAGTCTACCCCGCAATCCTAGGGTGCCGCGGGGGTTCCGGCGAGCTCGGGCGCTGATTATCCGAGCCCAATGAATCACCCAGCGAGATTGGCAATTCGGCGAGTACTTCATTCCCGATTCAGAGGTATGAGACCGAGCCCTACCAATCCCTAAGCAACCGGGCGACGGCGAGTTGTCTTTTCAC